>NW_026869738.1:275000-330000 GCF_905332965.1 Bombus pascuorum | reverse complement strand
CTCGCTGCGCTCGCTCGGAATGTTATAGCCTTACCTAAAACCAATCCACCTTGCGTTCGTTTTTCGAAAAGACCGCGATTTTCCGATAATTTACAGACGCGCGGGATCGGTTTTGAGGTTAGGCTAGTTTTATAAGAGCGAGCGAAGCGAGCGAGAAGCTACATCAATTCCCGCGCTATAGTTATATATCAAATGTTCTTTACTAACAATTCTCACCGATCGAAAGAAAGTTTCTGATTTGATAGAAGAATAACAGATATGTTTCGCTAGGTACGCGATTCGTGCTGATCGATGTATCTCGATGATGTTGTTGTTTTCGTTTTTGTTTTCGTTTTTGTTTTCGTTTTTGTTTTCGTTTTTGTTTTCGTTTTTGTTTTCGTTTTTGTTTTCGTTTTTGTTTTCGTTTTTGTTTTCGTTTTTGTTTTCGTTTTTGTTTTCGTTTTTGTTTTCGTTTTTGTTTTCGTTTTTGATTTCGTTTTTGTTTTCGTTTTTGTTTTCGTTTTTGTTTTCGTTTTTGTTTTTGTTTTCGTTTTTGTTTTCGTTTTTGTTTTTGTTTTCGTTTTTGTTTTTGTTTTTGTCCTTGTTTCTGTCCTTGTCTTTGTCTTAATTGGTTTTTGTTTGTACGAGACTAAGTCCAGCGGCATAATGCTCTTCGATCGCACACGACCAAGTCCAGCGGCGTGTCGCTCCTAGGGCTGTTGCGAATACTTAAAAGTCCCTACGGTCAAAATCATTGGGTTGCGACTCACCTTTACGAGTTGCTCGCTCGCTGCGCTCGCTCGGAATGTTATAGCCTTACCTAAAACCAATCCACCTTGCGTTCGTTTTTCGAAAAGACCGCGATTTTCCGATAATTTACAGACGCGCGGGATCGGTTTTGAGGTTAGGCTAGTTTTATAAGAGCGAGCGAAGCGAGCGAGAAGCTACATCAATTCCCGCGCTATAGTTATATATCAAATGTTCTTTACTAACAATTCTCACCGATCGAAAGAAAGTTTCTGATTTGATAGAAGAATAACAGATATGTTTCGCTAGGTACGCGATTCGTGCTGATCGATGTATCTCGATGATGTTTTTGTTTTCGTTTTTGTTTTCGTTTTTGTTTTCGTTTTTGTTTTCGTTTTTCTTTTCGTGTTTGTTTTCGTTTTTGTTTTCGTTTTTGTTTTCTTTTTTGTTTTCGTTTTTGTTTTCGTTTTTGTTTTCTTTTTTGTTTTCGTTTTTGTTTTCGTTTTTGTTTTCGTTTTTGTTTTCGTTTTTGTTTTCGTTTTTGTTTTCGTTTTTGTTTTCGTTTTTGTTTTCGTTTTTGTTTTTGTTTTCGTTTTTGTTTTCGTTTTTGTTTTCGTTTTTGTTTTCGTTTTTGTTTTCGTTTTTGTTTTCGTTTTTGTTTTTGTTTTCGTTTTTGTTTTCGTTTTTGTTTTTGTTTTCCTTTTCGTTTTTGTTTGTGTTTTTGTTTTCGTTTTTGTTTTCGTTTTTGTTTTCGTTTTTGTTTTCGTTTTCGTTTTCGTTTTTGTTTTCGTTTTTGTTTTCGTTTTTGTTTTCGTTTTTGTTTTCGTTTTTGTTTTCGTTTTTGTTTTCGTTTTTGTTTTCGTTTTTGTTTTCGTTTTTGTTTTCGTTTTTGTTTTCGTTTTTGTTTTCGTGTTTGTTTTCGTTTTTGTTTTCGTTTTTGTTTTCGTTTTTGTTTTTGTTTTCGTTTTTGTTTTTGTTTTCTTTTTTGTTTTCGTTTTTGTTTTCGTTTTTGTTTTCGTTTTTGTTTTCGTTTTTGTTTTCGTTTTTGTTTTCGTTTTTGTTTTCGTTTTTGTTTTCGTTTTTGATTTCGTTTTTGTTTTCGTTTTTGTTTTTGTTTTCGTTTTTGTTTTCGTTTTTGTTTTTGTTTTCCTTTTCGTTTTTGTTTGTGTTTTTGTTTTTGTCCTTGTTTCTGTCCTTGTCTTTGTCTTAATTGGTTTTTGTTTGTACGAGACTAAGTCCAGCGGCATAATGCTCTTCGATCGCACACGACCAAGTCCAGCGGCGTGTCGCTCCTAGGGCTGTTGCGAATACTTAAAAGTCCCTACGGTCAAAATCATTGGGTTGCGACTCACCTTTACGAGTTGCTCGCTCGCTGCGCTCGCTCGGAATGTTATAGCCTTACCTAAAACCAATCCACCTTGCGTTCGTTTTTCGAAAAGACCGCGATTTTCCGATAATTTACAGACGCGCGGGATCGGTTTTGAGGTTAGGCTAGTTTTATAAGAGCGAGCGAAGCGAGCGAGAAGCTACATCAATTCCCGCGCTATAGTTATATATCAAATGTTCTTTACTAACAATTCTCACCGATCGAAAGAAAGTTTCTGATTTGATAGAAGAATAACAGATATGTTTCGCTAGGTACGCGATTCGTGCTGATCGATGTATCTCGATGATGTTGTTGTTTTCGTTTTTGTTTTCGTTTTTGTTTTCGTTTTTGTTTTCGTTTTTGTTTTCGTTTTTGTTTTCGTTTTTGTTTTCGTTTTTGTTTTCGTTTTTGTTTTCGTTTTTGTTTTCGTTTTTGTTTTCGTTTTTGTTTTCGTTTTTGTTTTCGTTTTTGATTTCGTTTTTGTTTTCGTTTTTGTTTTCGTTTTTGTTTTCGTTTTTGTTTTTGTTTTCGTTTTTGTTTTCGTTTTTGTTTTTGTTTTCCTTTTCGTTTTTGTTTGTGTTTTTGTTTTTGTCCTTGTTTCTGTCCTTGTCTTTGTCTTAATTGGTTTTTGTTTGTACGAGACTAAGTCCAGCGGCATAATGCTCTTCGATCGCACACGACCAAGTCCAGCGGCGTGTCGCTCCTAGGGCTGTTGCGAATACTTAAAAGTCCCTACGGTCAAAATCATTGGGTTGCGACTCACCTTTACGAGTTGCTCGCTCGCTGCGCTCGCTCGGAATGTTATAGCCTTACCTAAAACCAATCCACCTTGCGTTCGTTTTTCGAAAAGACCGCGATTTTCCGATAATTTACAGACGCGCGGGATCGGTTTTGAGGTTAGGCTAGTTTTATAAGAGCGAGCGAAGCGAGCGAGAAGCTACATCAATTCCCGCGCTATAGTTATATATCAAATGTTCTTTACTAACAATTCTCACCGATCGAAAGAAAGTTTCTGATTTGATAGAAGAATAACAGATATGTTTCGCTAGGTACGCGATTCGTGCTGATCGATGTATCTCGATGATGTTTTTGTTTTCGTTTTTGTTTTCGTTTTTGTTTTCGTTTTTGTTTTCGTTTTTCTTTTCGTGTTTGTTTTCGTTTTTGTTTTCGTTTTTGTTTTCTTTTTTGTTTTCGTTTTTGTTTTCGTTTTTGTTTTCTTTTTTGTTTTCGTTTTTGTTTTCGTTTTTGTTTTCGTTTTTGTTTTCGTTTTCGTTTTTGTTTTCGTTTTTGTTTTCGTTTTTGTTTTCGTTTTTGTTTTCGTTTTTGTTTTCGTTTTTGTTTTTGTTTTCGTTTTTGTTTTCGTTTTTGTTTTCGTTTTTGTTTTCGTTTTTGTTTTCGTTTTTGTTTTCGTTTTTGTTTTCGTTTTTGTTTTCGTGTTTGTTTTCGTTTTTGTTTTCGTTTTTGTTTTCGTTTTTGTTTTTGTTTTCGTTTTTGTTTTCGTTTTTGTTTTTGTTTTCCTTTTCGTTTTTGTTTGTGTTTTTGTTTTTGTCCTTGTTTCTGTCCTTGTCTTTGTCTTAATTGGTTTTTGTTTGTACGAGACTAAGTCCAGCGGCATAATGCTCTTCGATCGCACACGACCAAGTCCAGCGGCGTGTCGCTCCTAGGGCTGTTGCGAATACTTAAAAGTCCCTACGGTCAAAATCATTGGGTTGCGACTCACCTTTACGAGTTGCTCGCTCGCTGCGCTCGCTCGGAATGTTATAGCCTTACCTAAAACCAATCCACCTTGCGTTCGTTTTTCGAAAAGACCGCGATTTTCCGATAATTTACAGACGCGCGGGATCGGTTTTGAGGTTAGGCTAGTTTTATAAGAGCGAGCGAAGCGAGCGAGAAGCTACATCAATTCCCGCGCTATAGTTATATATCAAATGTTCTTTACTAACAATTCTCACCGATCGAAAGAAAGTTTCTGATTTGATAGAAGAATAACAGATATGTTTCGCTAGGTACGCGATTCGTGCTGATCGATGTATCTCGATGATGTTTTTGTTTTCGTTTTTGTTTTCGTTTTTGTTTTCGTTTTTCTTTTCGTGTTTGTTTTCGTTTTTGTTTTCGTTTTTGTTTTCTTTTTTGTTTTCGTTTTTGTTTTCGTTTTTGTTTTCTTTTTTGTTTTCGTTTTTGTTTTCGTTTTTGTTTTCGTTTTTGTTTTCGTTTTTGTTTTCGTTTTTGTTTTCGTTTTTGTTTTCGTTTTTGTTTTCGTTTTTGTTTTCGTTTTTGTTTTTGTTTTCGTTTTTGTTTTCGTTTTTGTTTTCGTTTTTGTTTTCGTTTTTGTTTTCGTTTTTGTTTTCGTTTTTGTTTTTGTTTTCGTTTTTGTTTTCGTTTTTGTTTTCGTTTTTGTTTTCGTTTTTGTTTTCGTTTTTGTTTTCGTTTTTGTTTTTGTTTTCGTTTTTGTTTTTGTTTTCGTTTTTGTTTTCGTTTTTGTTTTTGTTTTCGTTTTTGTTTTCGTTTTTGTTTTTGTTTTCCTTTTCGTTTTTGTTTGTGTTTTTGTTTTCGTTTTTGTTTTCGTTTTTGTTTTCGTTTTTGTTTTCGTTTTTGTTTTCGTTTTTGTTTTCGTTTTTGTTTTCGTGTTTGTTTTCGTTTTTGTTTTCGTTTTTGTTTTCGTTTTTGTTTTTGTTTTCGTTTTTGTTTTCGTTTTTGTTTTTGTTTTCCTTTTCGTTTTTGTTTGTGTTTTTGTTTTTGTCCTTGTTTCTGTCCTTGTCTTTGTCTTAATTGGTTTTTGTTTGTACGAGACTAAGTCCAGCGGCATAATGCTCTTCGATCGCACACGACCAAGTCCAGCGGCGTGTCGCTCCTAGGGCTGTTGCGAATACTTAAAAGTCCCTACGGTCAAAATCATTGGGTTGCGACTCACCTTTACGAGTTGCTCGCTCGCTGCGCTCGCTCGGAATGTTATAGCCTTACCTAAAACCAATCCACCTTGCGTTCGTTTTTCGAAAAGACCGCGATTTTCCGATAATTTACAGACGCGCGGGATCGGTTTTGAGGTTAGGCTAGTTTTATAAGAGCGAGCGAAGCGAGCGAGAAGCTACATCAATTCCCGCGCTATAGTTATATATCAAATGTTCTTTACTAACAATTCTCACCGATCGAAAGAAAGTTTCTGATTTGATAGAAGAATAACAGATATGTTTCGCTAGGTACGCGATTCGTGCTGATCGATGTATCTCGATGATGTTTTTGTTTTCGTTTTTGTTTTCGTTTTTGTTTTCGTTTTTCTTTTCGTGTTTGTTTTCGTTTTTGTTTTCGTTTTTGTTTTCGTTTTTGTTTTCTTTTTTGTTTTCGTTTGTGTTTTCGTTTTTGTTTTCGTGTTTGTTTTCGTTTTTGTTTTCGTTTTTGTTTTCGTGTTTGTTTTCGTTTTTGTTTTCGTTTTCGTTTTTGTTTTTGTTTTTGTTTTTGTTTTTGTTTTTGTTTTTGTTTTTGATTTTGTTTTTGTTTTTGTCCTTGTTTCTGTCCTTGTCTTTGTCTTAATTGGTTTTTGTTTGTACGAGACTAAATCCAGCGGCATAATGTTCTTCGATCCCACACGACCAAGTCCAGCGGCGTGTCGCTCCTAGGGCTGTTGCGAATACTTAAAAGTCCCTACGGTCAAAATCATTGGGTTGCGACTCACCTTTACGAGTTGCTCGCTCGCTGCGCTCGCTCGGAATGTTATAGCCTTACCTAAAACCAATCCACCTTGCGTTCGTTTTTCGAAAAGACCGCGATTTTCCGATAATTTACAGACGCGCGGGATCGGTTTTGAGGTTAGGCTAGTTTTATAAGAGCGAGCGAAGCGAGCGAGAAGCTACATCAATTCCCGCGCTATAGTTATATATCAAATGTTCTTTACTAACAATTCTCACCGATCGAAAGAAAGTTTCTGATTTGATAGAAGAATAACAGATATGTTTCGCTAGGTACGCGATTCGTGCTGATCGATGTATCTCGATGATGTTGTTGTTTTCGTTTTTGTTTTCGTTTTTGTTTTCGTTTTTGTTTTCGTTTTTGATTTCGTTTTTGTTTTCGTTTTTGTTTTCGTTTTTGTTTTCGTTTTTGTTTTCGTTTTTGTTTTCGTTTTTGTTTTCGTTTTTGTTTTCGTTTTTGTTTTCGTGTTTGTTTTCGTGTTTGTTTTCGTTTTTGTTTTCGTTTTCGTTTTTGTTTTTGTTTTTGTTTTTGATTTTGTTTTTGTTTTTGTCCTTGTTTCTGTCCTTGTCTTTGTCTTAATTGGTTTTTGTTTGTACGAGACTAAGTCCAGCGGCATAATGCTCTTCGATCCCACACGACCAAGTCCAGCGGCGTGTCGCTCCTAGGGCTGTTGCGAATACTTAAAAGTCCCTACGGTCAAAATCATTGGGTTGCGACTCACCTTTACGAGTTGCTCGCTCGCTGCGCTCGCTCGGAATGTTATAGCCTTACCTAAAACCAATCCACCTTGCGTTCGTTTTTCGAAAAGACCGCGATTTTCCGATAATTTACAGACGCGCGGGATCGGTTTTGAGGTTAGGCTAGTTTTATAAGAGCGAGCGAAGCGAGCGAGAAGCTACATCAATTCCCGCGCTATAGTTATATATCAAATGTTCTTTACTAACAATTCTCACCGATCGAAAGAAAGTTTCTGATTTGATAGAAGAATAACAGATATGTTTCGCTAGGTACGCGATTCGTGCTGATCGATGTATCTCGATGATGTTGTTGTTTTCGTTTTTGTTTTCGTTTTTGTTTTCGTTTTTGTTTTCGTTTTTCTTTTCGTGTTTGTTTTCGTTTTTGTTTTCGTTTTTGTTTTCTTTTTTGTTTTCGTTTTTGTTTTCGTTTTTGTTTTCGTGTTTGTTTTCGTTTTTGTTTTCGTTTTTGTTTTCTTTTTTGTTTTCGTTTTTGTTTTCGTTTTTGTTTTCGTTTTTGTTTTCGTTTTTGTTTTCGTTTTTGTTTTCGTTTTTGTTTTCGTTTTTGTTTTCGTTTTTGTTTTCGTTTTTGATTTCGTTTTTGTTTTCGTTTTTGTTTTCGTTTTTGTTTTCGTTTTTGTTTTCGTTTTTGTTTTCGTTTTTGTTTTCGTTTTTGTTTTCGTTTTTGTTTTCGTTTTTGTTTTCGTTTTTGTTTTCGTTTTTGTTTTTGTTTTCGTTTTCGTTTTCGTTTTCGTTTTCGTTTTTGTTTTCGTTTTTGTTTTCGTTTTTGTTTTCGTTTTTGATTTCGTTTTTGATTTCGTTTTTGTTTTCGTTTTTGTTTTCGTTTTTGTTTTCGTTTTTGTTTTCGTTTTTGTTTTCGTTTTTGTTTTCGTGTTTGTTTTCGTTTTTGTTTTCGTTTTTGTTTTCGTTTTTGTTTTTGTTTTCGTTTTTGTTTTTGTTTTCTTTTTTGTTTTCGTGTTTGTTTTCGTTTTTGTTTTCGTTTTTGTTTTCGTTTTTGTTTTCGTTTTTGTTTTCGTTTTTGTTTTCGTTTTTGTTTTCGTTTTTGTTTTCTTTTTTGTTTTCGTTTTTGTTTTCGTTTTTGTTTTCGTTTTTGTTTTCGTTTTTGTTTTCGTTTTTGTTTTCGTTTTTGTTTTCGTTTTTGTTTTCGTTTTTGTTTTTGTTTTCGTTTTTGTTTTCGTGTTTGTTTTCGTTTTTGTTTTCGTTTTTGTTTTCGTTTTTGTTTTTGTTTTCGTTTTTGTTTTCGTTTTTGTTTTTGTTTTCCTTTTCGTTTTTGTTTGTGTTTTTGTCCTTGTTTCTGTCCTTGTCTTTGTCTTAATTGGTTTTTGTTTGTACGAGACTAAGTCCAGCGGCATAATGCTCTTCGATCGCACACGACCAAGTCCAGCGGCGTGTCGCTCCTAGGGCTGTTGCGAATACTTAAAAGTCCCTACGGTCAAAATCATTGGGTTGCGACTCACCTTTACGAGTTGCTCGCTCGCTGCGCTCGCTCGGAATGTTATAGCCTTACCTAAAACCAATCCACCTTGCGTTCGTTTTTCGAAAAGACCGCGATTTTCCGATAATTTACAGACGCGCGGGATCGGTTTTGAGGTTAGGCTAGTTTTATAAGAGCGAGCGAAGCGAGCGAGAAGCTACATCAATTCCCGCGCTATAGTTATATATCAAATGTTCTTTACTAACAATTCTCACCGATCGAAAGAAAGTTTCTGATTTGATAGAAGAATAACAGATATGTTTCGCTAGGTACGCGATTCGTGCTGATCGATGTATCTCGATGATGTTGTTGTTTTCGTTTTTGTTTTCGTTTTTGTTTTCGTTTTTGTTTTCGTTTTTGATTTCGTTTTTGTTTTCGTTTTTGTTTTCGTTTTTGTTTTCGTTTTTGTTTTCGTTTTTGTTTTCGTTTTTGTTTTCGTTTTTGTTTTCGTGTTTGTTTTCGTTTTTGTTTTCGTTTTCGTTTTTGTTTTTGTTTTTGTTTTTGATTTTGTTTTTGTTTTTGTCCTTGTTTCTGTCCTTGTCTTTGTCTTAATTGGTTTTTGTTTGTACGAGACTAAGTCCAGCGGCATAATGCTCTTCGATCCCACACGACCAAGTCCAGCGGCGTGTCGCTCCTAGGGCTGTTGCGAATACTTAAAAGTCCCTACGGTCAAAATCATTGGGTTGCGACTCACCTTTACGAGTTGCTCGCTCGCTGCGCTCGCTCGGAATGTTATAGCCTTACCTAAAACCAATCCACCTTGCGTTCGTTTTTCGAAAAGACCGCGATTTTCCGATAATTTACAGACGCGCGGGATCGGTTTTGAGGTTAGGCTAGTTTTATAAGAGCGAGCGAAGCGAGCGAGAAGCTACATCAATTCCCGCGCTATAGTTATATATCAAATGTTCTTTACTAACAATTCTCACCGATCGAAAGAAAGTTTCTGATTTGATAGAAGAATAACAGATATGTTTCGCTAGGTACGCGATTCGTGCTGATCGATGTATCTCGATGATGTTTTTGTTTTCGTTTTTGTTTTCGTTTTTGTTTTCGTTTTTGTTTTCGTTTTTGTTTTCGTTTTTGTTTTCGTTTTTGTTTTCGTTTTTGTTTTCGTTTTTGTTCTCGTTTTTGTTTTCGTTTTTGTTTTCGTTTTTGTTTTCGTTTTTGTTTTCGTGTTTCTTTTCGTTTTTGTTTTCGTTTTTGTTTTCTTTTTTGTTTTCGTTTTTGTTTTCGTTTTTGTTTTCGTTTTTGTTTTCGTTTTTGTTTTCGTTTTTGTTTTCGTTTTTGTTTTCGTTTTTGTTTTCGTTTTTGTTTTCGTTTTTGTTTTCGTTTTTGATTTCGTTTTTGTTTTCGTTTTTGTTTTCGTTTTTGTTTTCGTTTTTGTTTTCGTTTTTGTTTTCGTTTTTGTTTTCGTTTTTGTTTTCGTTTTTGTTTTCGTTTTTGTTTTCGTTTTTGTTTTCGTGTTTGTTTTCGTTTTTGTTTTCGTTTTCGTTTTTGTTTTTGTTTTTGTTTTTGATTTTGTTTTTGTTTTTGTCCTTGTTTCTGTCCTTGTCTTTGTCTTAATTGGTTTTTGTTTGTACGAGACTAAGTCCAGCGGCATAATGCTCTTCGATCCCACACGACCAAGTCCAGCGGCGTGTCGCTCCTAGGGCTGTTGCGAATACTCAAAAGTCCCTACGGTCAAAATCATTGGGTTGCGACTCACCTTTACGAGTTGCTCGCTCGCTGCGCTCGCTCGGAATGTTATAGCCTTACCTAAAACCAATCCACCTTGCGTTCGTTTTTCGAAAAGACCGCGATTTTCCGATAATTTACAGACGCGCGGGATCGGTTTTGAGGTTAGGCTAGTTTTATAAGAGCGAGCGAAGCGAGCGAGAAGCTACATCAATTCCCGCGCTATAGTTATATATCAAATGTTCTTTACTAACAATTCTCACCGATCGAAAGAAAGTTTCTGATTTGATAGAAGAATAACAGATATGTTTCGCTAGGTACGCGATTCGTGCTGATCGATGTATCTCGATGATGTTTTTGTTTTCGTTTTTGTTTTCGTTTTTGTTTTCGTTTTTGTTTTCGTTTTTCTTTTCGTGTTTGTTTTCGTTTTTGTTTTCGTTTTTGTTTTCTTTTTTGTTTTTGTTTTTTTTTTCGTTTTTGTTTTCTTTTTTGTTTTCTTTTTTGTTTTCGTTTTTGTTTTCGTTTTTGTTTTCGTTTTTGTTTTCGTTTTTGTTTTCGTTTTTGTTTTCGTTTTTGTTTTCGTTTTTGTTTTCGTTTTTGTTTTCGTTTTTGTTTTCGTTTTTGTTTTCGTTTTTGTTTTTGTTTTCGTTTTCGTTTTTGTTTTCGTTTTTGTTTTCGTTTTTGTTTTCGTTTTTGTTTTCGTTTTTGTTTTCGTTTTTGTTTTCGTTTTTGTTTTCGTTTTTGTTTTTGTTTTTGTTTTCGTTTTTGTTTTCGTTTTTGTTTTCGTTTTTGTTTTCGTTTTTGTTTTCGTTTTTGTTTTCGTTTTTGTTTTTGTTTTCGTTTTTGTTTTCGTTTTTGTTTTTGTTTTCCTTATCGTTTTTGTTTGTGTTTTTGTTTTCGTTTTTGTTTTCGTTTTTGTTTTCGTTTTTGTTTTCGTTTTTGTTTTCGTTTTTGTTTTCGTTTTTGTTTTCGTGTTTGTTTTCGTTTTTGTTTTCGTGTTTGTTTTCGTTTTTGTTTTCTTTTTTGTTTTCGTTTTTGTTTTTGTTTTCCTTTTCGTTTTTGTTTGTGTTTTTGTTTTTGTCCTTGTTTCTGTCCTTGTCTTTGTCTTAATTGGTTTTTGTTTGTACGAGACTAAGTCCAGCGGCATAATGCTCTTCGATCGCACACGACCAAGTCCAGCGGCGTGTCGCTCCTAGGGCTGTTGCGAATACTTAAAAGTCCCTACGGTCAAAATCATTGGGTTGCGACTCACCTTTACGAGTTGCTCGCTCGCTGCGCTCGCTCGGAATGTTATAGCCTTACCTAAAACCAATCCACCTTGCGTTCGTTTTTCGAAAAGACCGCGATTTTCCGATAATTTACAGACGCGCGGGATCGGTTTTGAGGTTAGGCTAGTTTTATAAGAGCGAGCGAAGCGAGCGAGAAGCTACATCAATTCCCGCGCTATAGTTATATATCAAATGTTCTTTACTAACAATTCTCACCGATCGAAAGAAAGTTTCTGATTTGATAGAAGAATAACAGATATGTTTCGCTAGGTACGCGATTCGTGCTGATCGATGTATCTCGATGATGTTTTTGTTTTCGTTTTTGTTTTCGTTTTTGTTTTCGTTTTTGTTTTCGTTTTTCTTTTCGTGTTTGTTTTCGTTTTTGTTTTCGTTTTTGTTTTCTTTTTTGTTTTCGTTTTTGTTTTCGTTTTTGTTTTCTTTTTTGTTTTCTTTTTTGTTTTCGTTTTTGTTTTCGTTTTTGTTTTCGTTTTTGTTTTCGTTTTTGTTTTCGTTTTTGTTTTCGTTTTTGTTTTCGTTTTTGTTTTCGTTTTTGTTTTCGTTTTTGTTTTTGTTTTCGTTTTTGTTTTCGTTTTTGTTTTCGTTTTTGTTTTCGTTTTTGTTTTCGTTTTTGTTTTCGTTTTTGTTTTTGTTTTCGTTTTTGTTTTCGTTTTTGTTTTCGTTTTTGTTTTCGTTTTTGTTTGTGTTTTTGTTTTCGTTTTTGTTTTCGTTTTTGTTTTCGTTTTTGTTTTCGTTTTTGTTTTCGTTTTTGTTTTCGTTTTTGTTTTCGTGTTTGTTTTCGTTTTTGTTTTCGTTTTTGTTTTCGTTTTTGTTTTTGTTTTCGTTTTTGTTTTCGTTTTTGTTTTTGTTTTCCTTTTCGTTTTTGGTTGTGTTTTTGTTTTTGTCCTTGTTTCTGTCCTTGTCTTTGTCTTAATTGGTTTTTGTTTGTACGAGACTAAGTCCAGCGGCATAATGCTCTTCGATCGCACACGACCAAGTCCAGCGGCGTGTCGCTCCTAGGGCTGTTGCGAATACTTAAAAGTCCCTACGGTCAAAATCATTGGGTTGCGACTCACCTTTACGAGTTGCTCGCTCGCTGCGCTCGCTCGGAATGTTATAGCCTTACCTAAAACCAATCCACCTTGCGTTCGTTTTTCGAAAAGACCGCGATTTTCCTATAATTTACAGACGCGCGGGATCGGTTTTGAGGTTAGGCTAGTTTTATAAGAGCGAGCGAAGCGAGCGAGAAGCTACATCAATTCCCGCGCTATAGTTATATATCAAATGTTCTTTACTAACAATTCTCACCGATCGAAAGAAAGTTTCTGATTTGATAGAAGAATAACAGATATGTTTCGCTAGGTACGCGATTCGTGCTGATCGATGTATCTCGATGATGTTTTTGTTTTCGTTTTTGTTTTCGTTTTTGTTTTCGTTTTTGTTTTCGTTTTTGTTTTCGTTTTTGTTTTCGTTTTTGTTTTCGTTTTTGTTTTTGTTTTCGTTTTTGTTTTCGTTTTTGTTTTCGTTTTTGTTTTCGTTTTTGTTTTCGTTTTTGTTTTCGTTTTTGTTTTTGTTTTCGTTTTTGTTTTCGTTTTTGTTTTCGTTTTTGTTTTCGTTTTTGTTTTCGTTTTTGTTTTCGTTTTTGTTTTCGTTTTTGTTTTTGTTTTCGTTTTTGTTTTCGTTTTTGTTTTCGTTTTTGTTTTCGTTTTTGTTTTCGTTTTTGTTTTCGTTTTTGTTTTTGTTTTCGTTTTTGTTTTCGTTTTTGTTTTTGTTTTCCTTTTCGTTTTTGTTTTCGTTTTTGTTTTCGTTTTTGTTTTCGTTTTTGTTTTTGTTTTCGTTTTTGTTTTCGTTTTTGTTTTTGTTTTCCTTTTCGTTTTTGTTTGTGTTTTTGTTTTCGTTTTTGTTTTCGTTTTTGTTTTCGTTTTTGTTTTTGTTTTCCTTTTCGTTTTTGTTTGTGTTTTTGTTTTCGTTTTTGTTTTCGTTTTTGTTTTCGTTTTTGTTTTCGTTTTTGTTTTCGTTTTTGTTTTCGTTTTTGTTTTCGTTTTTGATTTCGTTTTTGTTTTCGTTTTTGTTTTCGTTTTTGTTTTCGTTTTTGTTTTCGTTTTTGTTTTCGTTTTTGTTTTCGTTTTTGTTTTTGTTTTCGTTTTTGTTTTTGTTTTTGTCCTTGTTTCTGTCCTTGTCTTTGTCTTAATTGGTTTTTGTTTGTACGAGACTAAGTCCAGCGGCATAATGCTCTTCGATCGCACACGACCAAGTCCAGCGGCGTGTCGCTCCTAGGGCTGTTGCGAATACTTAAAAGTCCCTACGGTCAAAATCATTGGGTTGCGACTCACCTTTACGAGTTGCTCGCTCGCTGCGCTCGCTCGGAATGTTATAGCCTTACCTAAAACCAATCCACCTTGCGTTCGTTTTTCGAAAAGACCGCGATTTTCCGATAATTTACAGACGCGCGGGATCGGTTTTGAGGTTAGGCTAGTTTTATAAGAGCGAGCGAAGCGAGCGAGAAGCTACATCAATTCCCGCGCTATAGTTATATATCAAATGTTCTTTACTAACAATTCTCACCGATCGAAAGAAAGTTTCTGATTTGATAGAAGAATAACAGATATGTTTCGCTAGGTACGCGATTCGTGCTGATCGATGTATCTCGATGATGTTTTTGTTTTCGTTTTTGTTTTCGTTTTTGTTTTCGTTTTTGTTTTCGTTTTTGTTTTCGTTTTTGTTTTCGTTTTTGTTTTCGTTTTTGTTTTTGTTTTCGTTTTTGTTTTCGTTTTTGTTTTCGTTTTTGTTTTCGTTTTTGTTTTCGTTTTTGTTTTC
Organism: Bombus pascuorum; assembly: GCF_905332965.1. Lineage (NCBI taxonomy): Eukaryota > Metazoa > Arthropoda > Insecta > Hymenoptera > Apidae > Bombus > Bombus pascuorum. The sequence goes on along the minus strand of NW_026869738.1, from coordinate 316,239 downwards.
GTTTTTGTTTTTGTTTTCGTTTTTGTTTTCGTTTTTGTTTTCGTTTTTGTTTTCGTTTTTGTTTTCGTTTTTGTTTTCGTTTTTGTTTTCGTTTTTGTTTTCGTTTTTGTTTTCGTTTTTGTTTTCGTTTTTGTTTTCGTTTTTGTTTTCGTTTTTGTTTTTGTTTTCGTTTTTGTTTTCGTTTTTGTTTTTGTTTTCCTTTTCGTTTTTGTTTTCGTTTTTGTTTTCGTTTTTGTTTTCGTTTTTGTTTTTGTTTTCGTTTTTGTTTTCGTTTTTGTTTTTGTTTTCCTTTTCGTTTTTGTTTGTGTTTTTGTTTTCGTTTTTGTTTTCGTTTTTGTTTTCGTTTTTGTTTTCGTTTTTGTTTTCGTTTTTGTTTTCGTTTTTGTTTTCGTTTTCGTTTTTGTTTTCGTTTTTGATTTCGTTTTTGTTTTCGTTTTTGTTTTCGTTTTTGTTTTCGTTTTTGTTTTCGTTTTTGTTTTCGTTTTTGTTTTTGTTTTCGTTTTTGTTTTTGTTTTTGTCCTTGTTTCTGTCCTTGTCTTTGTCTTAATTGGTTTTTGTTTGTACGAGACTAAGTCCAGCGGCATAATGCTCTTCGATCGCACACGACCAAGTCCAGCGGCGTGTCGCTCCTAGGGCTGTTGCGAATACTTAAAAGTCCCTACGGTCAAAATCATTGGGTTGCGACTCACCTTTACGAGTTGCTCGCTCGCTGCGCTCGCTCGGAATGTTATAGCCTTACCTAAAACCAATCCACCTTGCGTTCGTTTTTCGAAAAGACCGCGATTTTCCGATAATTTACAGACGCGCGGGATCGGTTTTGAGGTTAGGCTAGTTTTATAAGAGCGAGCGAAGCGAGCGAGAAGCTACATCAATTCCCGCGCTATAGTTATATATCAAATGTTCTTTACATCGATCTTTATATCGAAAGAAAGTTTCTGATTTGATAGAAGAATAACAGATATGTTTCGCTAGGTACGCGATTCGTGCTGATCGATGTATCTCGATGATGTTTTTGTTTTCGTTTTTGTTTTCGTTTTTGTTTTCGTTTTTGTTTTCGTTTTTGTTTTCGTTTTTGTTTTCGTTTTTGTTTTCGTTTTTGATTTCGTTTTTGTTTTCGTTTTTGTTTTCGTTTTTCTTTTCGTGTTTGTTTTCGTTTTTGTTTTCGTTTTTGTATTCTTTTTTGTTTTCGTTTCTGTTTTCGTTTTTGTTTTCTTTTTTGTTTTCGTTTTTGTTTTCGTTTTTGTTTTCGTTTTTGTTTTCGTTTTTGTTTTCGTTTTTGTTTTCGTTTTTGTTTTTGTTTTCGTTTTTGTTTTCGTTTTTGTTTTCGTTTTTGTTTTCGTTTTTGTTTTCGTTTTTGTTTTCGTTTTTGTTTTTGTTTTCGTTTTTGTTTTCGTTTTTGTTTTTGTTTTCCTTTTCGTTTTTGTTTGTGTTTTTGTTTTCGTTTTTGTTTTCGTTTTTGTTTTCGTTTTTGTTTTCGTTTTTGTTTTCGTGTTTGTTTTCGTTTTTGTTTTCGTTTTTGTTTTCGTGTTTGTTTTCGTTTTTGTTTTCGTTTTTGTTTTCGTTTTTGTTTTTGTTTTCGTTTTTGTTTTTGTTTTTGTCCTTGTTTCTGTCCTTGTCTTTGTCTTAATTGGTTTTTGTTTGTACGAGACTAAGTCCAGCGGCATAATGCTCTTCGATCGCACACGACCAAGTCCAGCGGCGTGTCGCTCCTAGGGCTGTTGCGAATACTTAAAAGTCCCTACGGTCAAAATCATTGGGTTGCGACTCACCTTTACGAGTTGCTCGCTCGCTGCGCTCGCTCGGAATGTTATAGCCTTACCTAAAACCAATCCACCTTGCGTTCGTTTTTCGAAAAGACCGCGATTTTCCGATAATTTACAGACGCGCGGGATCGGTTTTGAGGTTAGGCTAGTTTTATAAGAGCGAGCGAAGCGAGCGAGAAGCTACATCAACTCCCGCGCTATAGTTATATATCAAATGTTCTTTACTAACAATTCTCACCGATCGAAAGAAAGTTTCTGATTTGATAGAAGAATAACAGATATGTTTCGCTAGGTACGCGATTCGTGCTGATCGATGTATCTCGATGATGTTGTTGTTTTCGTTTTTGTTTTCGTTTTTGTTTTCGTTTTTGTTTTCGTTTTTGATTTCGTTTTTGTTTTCGTTTTTGTTTTCGTTTTTGTTTTCGTTTTTGTTTTCGTTTTTGTTTTCGTTTTTCTTTTCGTTTTTGTTTTCGTGTTTGTTTTCGTTTTTGTTTTCGTTTTCGTTTTTGTTTTTGTTTTTGTTTTTGATTTTGTTTTTGTTTTTGTCCTTGTTTCTGTCCTTGTCTTTGTCTTAATTGGTTTTTGTTTGTACGAGACTAAGTCCAGCGGCATAATGCTCTTCGATCCCACACGACCAAGTCCAGCGGCGTGTCGCTCCTAGGGCTGTTGCGAATACTTAAAAGTCCCTACGGTCAAAATCATTGGGTTGCGACTCACCTTTACGAGTTGCTCGCTCGCTGCGCTCGCTAGGAATGTTATAGCCTTACCTAAAACCAATCCACCTTGCGTTCGTTTTTCGAAAAGACCGCGATTTTCCGATAATTTACAGACGCGCGGGATCGGTTTTGAGGTTAGGCTAGTTTTATAAGAGCGAGCGAAGCGAGCGAGAAGCTACATCAATTCCCGCGCTATAGTTATATATCAAATGTTCTTTACTAACAATTCTCACCGATCGAAAGAAAGTTTCTGATTTGATAGAAGAATAACAGATATGTTTCGCTAGGTACGCGATTCGTGCTGATCGATGTATCTCGATGATGTTGTTGTTTTCGTTTTTGTTTTCGTTTTTGTTTTCGTTTTTGTTTTCGTTTTTGATTTCGTTTTTGTTTTCGTTTTTGTTTTCGTTTTTGTTTTCGTTTTTGTTTTCGTTTTTGTTTTCGTTTTTGTTTTCGTTTTTGTTTTCGTGTTTGTTTTCGTTTTTGTTTTCGTTTTCGTTTTTGTTTTTGTTTTTGTTTTTGATTTTGTTTTTGTTTTTGTCCTTGTTTCTGTCCTTGTCTTTGTCTTAATTGGTTTTTGTTTGTACGAGACTAAGTCCAGCGGCATAATGCTCTTCGATTGCACACGACCAAGTCCAGCGGCGTGTCGCTCCTAGGGCTGTTGCGAATACTTAAAAGTCCCTACGGTCAAAATCATTGGGTTGCGACTCACCTTTACGAGTTGCTCGCTCGCTGCGCTCGCTCGGAATGTTATAGCCTTACCTAAAACCAATCCACCTTGCGTTCGTTTTTCGAAAAGACCGCGATTTTCCGATAATTTACAGACGCGCGGGATCGGTTTTGAGGTTAGGCTAGTTTTATAAGAGCGAGCGAAGCGAGCGAGAAGCTACATCAATTCCCGCGCTATAGTTATATATCAAATGTTCTTTACTAACAATTCTCACCGATCGAAAGAAAGTTTCTGATTTGATAGAAGAATAACAGATATGTTTCGCTAGGTACGCGATTCGTGCTGATCGATGTATCTCGATGATGTTTTTGTTTTCGTTTTTGTTTTCGTTTTTGTTTTCGTTTTTGTTTTCGTTTTTGTTTTCGTTTTTGTTTTCGTTTTTGTTTTCGTTTTTGTTTTCGTTTTTGTTTTCGTTTTTGTTTTCGTGTTTGTTTTCGTTTTTGTTTTCGTTTTCGTTTTCGTTTTCGTTTTCGTTTTCGTTTTCGTTTTCGTTTTCGTTTTCGTTTTCGTTTTCGTTTTCGTTTTCGTTTTCGTTTTCGTTTTCGTTTTCGTTTTCGTTTTCGTTTTCGTTTTCGTTTTCGTTTTCGTTTTCGTTTTCGTTTTCGTTTTCGTTTTCGTTTTCGTTTTCGTTTTCGTTTTCGTTTTCGTTTTCGTTTTCGTTTTCGTTTTCGTTTTCGTTTTCGTTTTCGTTTTCGTTTTCGTTTTCGTTTTCGTTTTCGTTTTCGTTTTCGTTTTCGTTTTCGTTTTCGTTTTCGTTTTCGTTTTCGTTTTCGTTTTCGTTTTCGTTTTCGTTTTCGTTTTCGTTTTCGTTTTCGTTTTCGTTTTCGTTTTCGTTTTCGTTTTCGTTTTCGTTTTCGTTTTCGTTTTCGTTTTCGTTTTCGTTTTCGTTTTCGTTTTCGTTTTCGTTTTCGTTTTCGTTTTCGTTTTCGTTTTCGTTTTCGTTTTCGTTTTCGTTTTCGTTTTCGTTTTCGTTTTCGTTTTCGTTTTCGTTTTCGTTTTCGTTTTCGTTTTCGTTTTCGTTTTCGTTTTTGTTTTCTTTTTTGTTTTCTTTTTTGTTTTCGTTTTTGTTTTCGTTTTTGTTTTCGTTTTTGTTTTCGTTTTTGTTTTCGTTTTTGTTTTCGTTTTTGTTTTCGTTTTTGTTTTCGTTTTTGTTTTCGTTTTTGTTTTCGTTTTTGTTTTCGTTTTTGTTTTCGTTTTTGTTTTCGTGTTTGTTTTCGTTTTCGTTTTCGTTTTCGTTTTCGTTTTCGTTTTCGTTTTCGTTTTCGTTTTCGTTTTCGTTTTCGTTTTCGTTTTCGTTTTCGTTTTTGTTTTCTTTTTTGTTTTCGTTTTTGTTTTCGTTTTTGTTTTCGTTTTTGTTTTCGTTTTTGTTTTCGTTTTTGTTTTCGTTTTTGTTTTCGTTTTTGTTTTCGTTTTTGATTTCGTTTTTGTTTTCGTTTTTCTTTTCGTTTTTGTTTTCGTTTTTGTTTTCGTTTTTGTTTTTGTTTTCGTTTTTGTTTTCGTTTTTGATTTCGTTTTTGTTTTCGTTTTTGTTTTCGTTTTTGTTTTCGTTTTTGTTTTCGTTTTTGTTTTCGTTTTTGTTTTCGTTTTTGTTTTCGTGTTTGTTTTCGTTTTTGTTTTCGTTTTTGTTTTCGTTTTTGTTTTTGTTTTCGTTTTTGTTTTTGTTTTTGTCCTTGTTTCTGTCCTTGTCTTTGTCTTAATTGGTTTTTGTTTGTACGAGACTAAGTCCAGCGGCATAATGCTCTTCGATCGCACACGACCAAGTCCAGCGGCGTGTCGCTCCTAGGGCTGTTGCGAATACTTAAAAGTCCCTACGGTCAAAATCATTGGGTTGCGACTCACCTTTACGAGTTGCTCGCTCGCTGCGCTCGCTCGGAATGTTATAGCCTTACCTAAAACCAATCCACCTTGCGTTCGTTTTTCGAAAAGACCGCGATTTTCCGATAATTTACAGACGCGCGGGATCGGTTTTGAGGTTAGGCTAGTTTTATAAGAGCGAGCGAAGCGAGCGAGAAGCTACATCAATTCCCGCGCTATAGTTATATATCAAATGTTCTTTACTAACAATTCTCACCGATCGAAAGAAAGTTTCTGATTTGATAGAAGAATAACAGATATGTTTCGCTAGGTACGCGATTCGTGCTGATCGATGTATCTCGATGATGTTGTTGTTTTCGTTTTTGTTTTCGTTTTTGTTTTCGTTTTTGTTTTCGTTTTTGATTTCGTTTTTGTTTTCGTTTTTGTTTTCGTTTTTGTTTTCGTTTTTGTTTTCGTTTTTGTTTTCGTTTTTGTTTTCGTTTTTGTTTTCGTGTTTGTTTTCGTTTTTGTTTTCGTTTTCGTTTTTGTTTTTGTTTTTGTTTTTGATTTTGTTTTTGTTTTTGTCCTTGTTTCTGTCCTTGTCTTTGTCTTAATTGGTTTTTGTTTGTACGAGACTAAGTCCAGCGGCATAATGCTCTTCGATCGCACACGACCAAGTCCAGCGGCGTGTCGCTCCTAGGGCTGTTGCGAATACTTAAAAGTCCCTACGGTCAAAATCATTGTGTTGCGACTCACCTTTACGAGTTGCTCGCTCGCTGCGCTCGCTCGGAATGTTATAGCCTTACCTAAAACCAATCCACCTTGCGTTCGTTTTTCGAAAAGACCGCGATTTTCCGATAATTTACAGACGCGCGGGATCGGTTTTGAGGTTAGGCTAGTTTTATAAGAGCGAGCGAAGCGAGCGAGAAGCTACATCAATTCCCGCGCTATAGTTATATATCAAATGTTCTTTACTAACAATTCTCACCGATCGAAAGAAAGTTTCTGATTTGATAGAAGAATAACAGATATGTTTTTCTAGGTACGCGATTCGTGCTGATCGATGTATCTCGATGATGTTTTTGTTTTCGTTTTTGTTTTCGTTTTTGTTTTCGTTTTTGTTTTCGTTTTTGTTTTCGTTTTTGTTTTCGTTTTTGTTTTCGTGTTTGTTTTCGTTTTTGTTTTCGTTTTCGTTTTCGTTTTCGTTTTCGTTTTCGTTTTTGTTTTTGTTTTTGTTTTTGATTTTGTTTTTGTTTTTGTCCTTGTTTCTGTCCTTGTCTTTGTCTTAATTGGTTTTTGTTTGTACGAGACTAAGTCCAGCGGCATAATGCTCTTCGATCGCACACGACCAAGTCCAGCGGCGTGTCGCTCCTAGGGCTGTTGCGAATACTTAAAAGTCCCTACGGTCAAAATCATTGGGTTGCGACTCACCTTTACGAGTTGCTCGCTCGCTGCGCTCGCTCGGAATGTTATAGCCTTACCTAAAACCAATCCACCTTGCGTTCGTTTTTCGAAAAGACCGCGATTTTCCGATAATTTACAGACGCGCGGGATCGGTTTTGAGGTTAGGCTAGTTTTATAAGAGCGAGCGAAGCGAGCGAGAAGCTACATCAATTCCCGCGCTATAGTTATATATCAAATGTTCTTTACTAACAATTCTCACCGATCGAAAGAAAGTTTCTGATTTGATAGAAGAATAACAGATATGTTTCGCTAGGTACGCGATTCGTGCTGATCGATGTATCTCGATGATGTTTTTGTTTTCGTTTTTGTTTTCGTTTTTGTTTTCGTTTTTGATTTCGTTTTTGTTTTCGTTTTTGTTTTCGTTTTTGTTTTCGTTTTTGTATTCGTTTTTGTTTTTGTTTTCGTTTTTGTTTTCGTTTTTGATTTCGTTTTTGTTTTCGTTTTTGTTTTCGTTTTTGTTTTCGTTTTTGTTTTCGTTTTTGTTTTCGTTTTTGTTTTCGTTTTTGTTTTCGTGTTTGTTTTCGTTTTTGTTTTCGTTTTTGTTTTCGTTTTTGTTTTTGTTTTCGTTTTTGTTTTTGTTTTTGTCCTTGTTTCTGTCCTTGTCTTTGTCTTAATTGGTTTTTGTTTGTACGAGACTAAGTCCAGCGGCATAATGCTCTTCGATCGCACACGACCAAGTCCAGCGGCGTGTCGCTCCTAGGGCTGTTGCGAATACTTAAAAGTCCCTACGGTCAAAATCATTGGGTTGCGACTCACCTTTACGAGTTGCTCGCTCGCTGCGCTCGCTCGGAATGTTATAGCCTTACCTAAAACCAATCCACCTTGCGTTCGTTTTTCGAAAAGACCGCGATTTTCCGATAATTTACAGACGCGCGGGATCGGTTTTGAGGTTAGGCTAGTTTTATAAGAGCGAGCGAAGCGAGCGAGAAGCTACATCAATTCCCGCGCTATAGTTATATATCAAATGTTCTTTACTAACAATTCTCACCGATCGAAAGAAAGTTTCTGATTTGATAGAAGAATAACAGATATGTTTCGCTAGGTACGCGATTCGTGCTGATCGATGTATCTCGATGATGTTGTTGTTTTCGTTTTTGTTTTCGTTTTTGTTTTCGTTTTTGTTTTTGTTTTTGTTTTCGTTTTTGATTTCGTTTTTGTTTTCGTTTTTGTTTTCGTTCTTGTTTTCGTTTTTGTTTTCGTTTTTGTTTTCGTTTTTGTTTTCGTTTTTGTTTTCGTGTTTGTTTTCGTTTTTGTTTTCGTTTTCGTTTTTGTTTTTGTTTTTGTTTTTGATTTTGTTTTTGTTTTTGTCCTTGTTTCTGTCCTTGTCTTTGTCTTAATTGGTTTTTGTTTGTACGAGACTAAGTCCAGCGGCATAATGCTCTTCGATCGCACACGACCAAGTCCAGCGGCGTGTCGCTCCTAGGGCTGTTGCGAATACTTAAAAGTCCCTACGGTCAAAATCATTGGGTTGCGACTCACCTTTACGAGTTGCTCGCTCGCTGCGCTCGCTCGGAATGTTATAGCCTTACCTAAAACCAATCCACCTTGCGTTCGTTTTTCGAAAAGACCGCGATTTTCCGATAATTTACAGACGCGCGGGATCGGTTTTGAGGTTAGGCTAGTTTTATAAGAGCGAGCGAAGCGAGCGAGAAGCTACATCAATTCCCGCGCTATAGTTATATATCAAATGTTCTTTACTAACAATTCTCACCGATCGAAAGAAAGTTTCTGATTTGATAGAAGAATAACAGATATGTTTCGCTAGGTACGCGATTCGTGCTGATCGATGTATCTCGATGATGTTGTTGTTTTCGTTTTTGTTTTCGTTTTTGTTTTCGTTTTTGTTTTCGTTTTTGATTTCGTTTTTGTTTTCGTTTTTGTTTTCGTTTTTGTTTTCGTTTTTGTTTTCGTTTTTGTTTTCGTTTTTGTTTTCGTTTTTGTTTTCGTGTTTGTTTTCGTTTTTGTTTTCGTTTTCGTTTTTGTTTTTGTTTTTGTTTTTGATTTTGTTTTTGTTTTTGTCCTTGTTTCTGTCCTTGTCTTTGTCTTAATTGGTTTTTGTTTGTACGAGACTAAGTCCAGCGGCATAATGCTCTTCGATCGCACACGACCAAGTCCAGCGGCGTGTCGCTCCTAGGGCTGTTGCGAATACTTAAAAGTCCCTACGGTCAAAATCATTGGGTTGCGACTCACCTTTACGAGTTGCTCGCTCGCTGCGCTCGCTCGGAATGTTATAGCCTTACCTAAAACCAATCCACCTTGCGTTCGTTTTTCGAAAAGACCGCGATTTTCCGATAATTTACAGACGCGCGGGATCGGTTTTGAGGTTAGGCTAGTTTTATAAGAGCGAGCGAAGCGAGCGAGAAGCTACATCAATTCCCGCGCTATAGTTATATATCAAATGTTCTTTACTAACAATTCTCACCGATCGAAAGAAAGTTTCTGATTTGATAGAAGAATAACAGATATGTTTCGCTAGGTACGCGATTCGTGCTGATCGATGTATCTCGATGATGTTTTTGTTTTCGTTTTTGTTTTCGTTTTTGTTTTCGTTTTTGTTTTCGTTTTTGTTTTCGTTTTTGTTTTCGTTTTTGTTTTCGTTTTTGTTTTCGTTTTTGTTTTCGTTTTTGTTTTCGTTTTTGTTTTCGTGTTTGTTTTCGTTTTTGTTTTCGTTTTTGTTTTCGTTTTTGTTTTCGTTTTTGTTTTCGTTTTTGTTTTTGTTTTCGTTTTTGTTTTCGTTTTTGTTTTCGTTTTTGTTTTCGTTTTTGTTTTCGTTTTTGTTTTCGTTTTTGTTTTTGTTTTCGTTTTTGTTTTCGTTTTTGTTTTTGTTTTCCTTTTCGTTTTTGTTTGTGTTTTTGTTTTCGTTTTTGTTTTCGTTTTTGTTTTCGTTTTTGTTTTCGTTTTTGTTTTCGTTTTTGTTTTCGTTTTTGTTTTCGTTTTTGTTTTCGTGTTTGTTTTCGTTTTTGTTTTCGTTTTTGTTTTCGTTTTTGTTTTTGTTTTCGTTTTTGTTTTCGTTTTTGTTTTTGTTTTCCTTTTCGTTTTTGTTTGTGTTTTTGTTTTTGTCCTTGTTTCTGTCCTTGTCTTTGTCTTAATTGGTTTTTGTTTGTACGAGACTAAGTCCAGCGGCATAATGCTCTTCGATCGCACACGACCAAGTCCAGCGGCGTGTCGCTCCTAGGGCTGTTGCGAATACTTAAAAGTCCCTACGGTCAAAATCATTGGGTTGCGACTCACCTTTACGAGTTGCTCGCTCGCTGCGCTCGCTCGGAATGTTATAGCCTTACCTAAAACCAATCCACCTTGCGTTCGTTTTTCGAAAAGACCGCGATTTTCCGATAATTTACAGACGCGCGGGATCGGTTTTGAGGTTAGGCTAGTTTTATAAGAGCGAGCGAAGCGAGCGAGAAGCTACATCAATTCCCGCGCTATAGTTATATATCAAATGTTCTTTACTAACAATTCTCACCGATCGAAAGAAAGTTTCTGATTTGATAGAAGAATAACAGATATGTTTCGCTAGGTACGCGATTCGTGCTGATCGATGTATCTCGATGATGTTGTTGTTTTCGTTTTTGTTTTCGTTTTTGTTTTCGTTTTTGTTTTCGTTTTTGATTTCGTTTTTGTTTTCGTTTTTGTTTTCGTTTTTGTTTTCGTTTTTGTTTTCGTTTTTGTTTTCGTTTTTGTTTTCGTTTTTGTTTTCGTGTTTGTTTTCGTTTTTGTTTTCGTTTTTGTTTTCGTTTTTGTTTTTGTTTTCGTTTTTGTTTTTGTTTTTGTCCTTGTTTCTGTCCTTGTCTTTGTCTTAATTGGTTTTTGTTTGTACGAGACTAAGTCCAGCGGCATAATGCTCTTCGATCGCACACGACCAAGTCCAGCGGCGTGTCGCTCCTAGGGCTGTTGCGAATACTTAAAAGTCCCTACGGTCAAAATCATTGGGTTGCGACTCACCTTTACGAGTTGCTCGCTCGCTGCGCTCGCTCGGAATGTTATAGCCTTACCTAAAACCAATCCACCTTGCGTTCGTTTTTCGAAAAGACCGCGATTTTCCGATAATTTACAGACGCGCGGGATCGGTTTTGAGGTTAGGCTAGTTTTATAAGAGCGAGCGAAGCGAGCGAGAAGCTACATCAATTCCCGCGCTATAGTTATATATCAAATGTTCTTTACTAACAATTCTCACCGATCGAAAGAAAGTTTCTGATTTGATAGAAGAATAACAGATATGTTTCGCTAGGTACGCGATTCGTGCTGATCGATGTATCTCGATGATGTTGTTGTTTTTGTTTTCGTTTTTGTTTTCGTTTTTGTTTTTGTTTTTGTTTTCGTTTTTGTTTTCGTTTTTGTTTTCGTTTTTGTTTTCTTTTTTGTTTTCGTTTTTGTTTTCGTTTTTGTTTTCGTGTTTGTTTTCGTTTTTGTTTTCGTTTTCGTTTTCGTTTTCGTTTTCGTTTTCGTTTTCGTTTTCGTTTTCGTTTTCGTTTTCGTTTTCGTTTTCGTTTTCGTTTTCGTTTTCGTTTTCGTTTTCGTTTTCGTTTTCGTTTTCGTTTTCGTTTTCGTTTTCGTTTTCGTTTTCGTTTTCGTTTTCGTTTTCGTTTTCGTTTTCGTTTTCGTTTTCGTTTTCGTTTTCGTTTTCGTTTTCGTTTTCGTTTTCGTTTTCGTTTTCGTTTTCGTTTTCGTTTTCGTTTTCGTTTTCGTTTTCGTTTTCGTTTTCGTTTTCGTTTTCGTTTTCGTTTTCGTTTTCGTTTTCGTTTTCGTTTTCGTTTTCGTTTTCGTTTTCGTTTTCGTTTTCGTTTTCGTTTTCGTTTTCGTTTTCGTTTTCGTTTTCGTTTTCGTTTTCGTTTTCGTTTTCGTTTTCGTTTTCGTTTTCGTTTTCGTTTTCGTTTTCGTTTTCGTTTTCGTTTTCGTTTTCGTTTTCGTTTTCGTTTTCGTTTTCGTTTTCGTTTTCGTTTTCGTTTTCGTTTTCGTTTTTGTTTTCTTTTTTGTTTTCGTTTTTGTTTTCGTTTTTGTTTTCGTTTTTGTTTTCGTTTTTGTTTTCGTTTTTGTTTTCGTTTTTGTTTTCGTTTTTGTTTTCGTTTTTGATTTCGTTTTTGTTTTCGTTTTTGTTTTCGTTTTTTGTTTTCGTTTTTGTTTTCGTTTTTGTTTTTGTTTTCGTTTTTGTTTTCGTTTTTGATTTCGTTTTTGTTTTCGTTTTTGTTTTTGTTTTTGTTTTCGTTTTTGTTTGTGTTTTTGTTTTCGTTTTTGTTTTCGTTTTTGTTTTCGTGTTTGTTTTCGTTTTTGTTTTCGTTTTTGTTTTCGTTTTTGTTTTTGTTTTCGTTTTTGTTTTTGTTTTTGTCCTTGTTTCTGTCCTTGTCTTTGTCTTAATTGGTTTTTGTTTGTACGAGACTAAGTCCAGCGGCATAATGCTCTTCGATCGCACACGACCAAGTCCAGCGGCGTGTCGCTCCTAGGGCTGTTGCGAATACTTAAAAGTCCCTACGGTCAAAATCATTGGGTTGCGACTCACCTTTACGAGTTGCTCGCTCGCTGCGCTCGCTCGGAATGTTATAGCCTTACCTAAAACCAATCCACCTTGCGTTCGTTTTTCGAAAAGACCGCGATTTTCCGATAATTTACAGACGCGCGGGATCGGTTTTGAGGTTAGGCTAGTTTTATAAGAGCGAGCGAAGCGAGCGAGAAGCTACATCAATTCCCGCGCTATAGTTATATATCAAATGTTCTTTACTAACAATTCTCACCGATCGAAAGAAAGTTTCTGATTTGATAGAAGAATAACAGATATGTTTCGCTAGGTACGCGATTCGTGCTGATCGATGTATCTCGATGATGTTGTTGTTTTTGTTTTCGTTTTTGTTTTCGTTTTTGTTTTCGTTTTTGTTTTCGTTTTTGTTTTCGTTTTTGTTTTCGTTTTTGTTTTCGTTTTTGTTTTCGTTTTTGTTTTCGTTTTTGTTTTTGTTTTTGTTTTCGTTTTTGTTTTCGTTTTTGTTTTCGTTTTTGTTTTCGTTTTTGTTTTCGTTTTTGTTTTCGTTTTTGTTTTCGTGTTTGTTTTCGTTTTTGTTTTCGTTTTTGTTTTCGTTTTTGTTTTTGTTTTCGTTTTTGTTTTTGTTTTTGTCCTTGTTTCTGGCCTTGTCTTTGTCTTAATTGGTTTTTGTTTGTACGAGACTAAGTCCAGCGGCATAATGCTCTTCGATCGCACACGACCAAGTCCAGCGGCGTGTCGCTCCTAGGGCTGTTGCGAATACTTAAAAGTCCCTACGGTCAAAATCATTGGGTTGCGACTCACCTTTACGAGTTGCTCGCTCGCTGCGCTCGCTCGGAATGTTATAGCCTTACCTAAAACCAATCCACCTTGCGTTCGTTTTTCGAAAACACCGCGATTTTCCGATAATTTACAGACGCGCGGGATCGGTTTTGAGGTTAGGCTAGTTTTATAAGAGCGAGCGAAGCGAGCGAGAAGCTACATCAATTCCCGCGCTATAGTTATATATCAAATGTTCTTTACTAACAATTCTCACCGATCGAAAGAAAGTTTCTGATTTGATAGAAGAATAACAGATATGTTTCGCTAGGTACGCGATTCGTGCTGATCGATGTATCTCGATGATGTTGTTGTTTTCGTTTTTGTTTTCGTTTTTGTTTTCGTTTTTGTTTTCTTTTTTGTTTTCGTTTTTGTTTTCGTTTTTGTTTTCTTTTTTGTTTTCGTTTTTGTTTTCGTTTTTGTTTTCGTTTTTGTTTTCGTTTTTGTTTTCGTTTTTGTTTTCGTTTTTGTTTTCGTTTTTGTTTTCGTTTTTGTTTTCGTTTTTGTTTTTGTTTTCGTTTTTGTTTTCGTTTTTGTTTTCGTTTTTGTTTTCGTTTTTGTTTTCGTTTTTGTTTTCGTTTTTGTTTTTGTTTTCGTTTTTGTTTTCGTTTTTGTTTTTGTTTTCCTTTTCGTTTTTGTTTGTGTTTTTGTTTTCGTTTTTGTTTTCGTTTTTGTTTTCGTTTTTGTTTTCGTTTTTGTTTTCGTTTTTGTTTTCGTTTTTGTTTTCGTGTTTGTTTTCGTTTTTGTTTTCGTTTTTGTTTTCGTTTTTGTTTTTGTTTTCGTTTTTGTTTTCGTTTTTGTTTTTGTTTTCCTTTTCGTTTTTGTTTGTGTTTTTGTTTTTGTCCTTGTTTCTGTCCTTGTCTTTGTCTTAATTGGTTTTTGTTTGTACGAGACTAAGTCCAGCGGCATAATGCTCTTCGATCGCACACGACCAAGTCCAGCGGCGTGTCGCTCCTAGGGCTGTTGCGAATACTTAAAAGTCCCTACGGTCAAAATCATTGGGTTGCGACTCACCTTTACGAGTTGCTCGCTCGCTGCGCTCGCTCGGAATGTTATAGCCTTACCTAAAACCAATCCACCTTGCGTTCGTTTTTCGAAAAGACCGCGATTTTCCGATAATTTACAGACGCGCGGGATCGGTTTTGAGGTTAGGCTAGTTTTATAAGAGCGAGCGAAGCGAGCGAGAAGCTACATCAATTCCCGCGCTATAGTTATATATCAAATGTTCTTTACTAACAATTCTCACCGATCGAAAGAAAGTTTCTGATTTGATAGAAGAATAACAGATATGTTTCGCTAGGTACGCGATTCGTGCTGATCGATGTATCTCGATGATGTTGTTGTTTTCGTTTTTGTTTTCGTTTTTGTTTTCGTTTTTGTTTTCGTTTTTGATTTCGTTTTTGTTTTCGTTTTTGTTTTCGTTTTTGTTTTCGTTTTTGTTTTCGTTTTTGTTTTCGTTTTTGTTTTCGTTTTTGTTTTCGTGTTTGTTTTCGTTTTTGTTTTCGTTTTTGTTTTCGTTTTTGTTTTTGTTTTCGTTTTTGTTTTTGTTTTTGTCCTTGTTTATGTCCTTGTCTTTGTCTTAATTGGTTTTTGTTTGTACGAGACTAAGTCCAGCGGCATAATGCTCTTCGATCGCACACGACCAAGTCCAGCGGCGTGTCGCTCCTAGGGCTGTTGCGAATACTTAAAAGTCCCTACGGTCAAAATCATTGGGTTGCGACTCACCTTTACGAGTTGCTCGCTCGCTGCGCTCGCTCGGAATGTTATAGCCTTACCTAAAACCAATCCACCTTGCGTTCGTTTTTCGAAAAGACCGCGATTTTCCGATAATTTACAGACGCGCGGGATCGGTTTTGAGGTTAGGCTAGTTTTATAAGAGCGAGCGAAGCGAGCGAGAAGCTACATCAATTCCCGCGCTATAGTTATATATCAAATGTTCTTTACTAACAATTCTCACCGATCGAAAGAAAGTTTCTGATTTGATAGAAGAATAACAGATATGTTTCGCTAGGTACGCGATTCGTGCTGATCGATGTATCTCGATGATGTTGTTGTTTTCGTTTTTGTTTTCGTTTTTGTTTTCGTTTTTGTTTTCGTTTTTGTTTTCGTTTTTGATTTCGTTTTTGTTTTCGTTTTTGTTTTCGTTTTTGTTTTCGTTTTTGTTTTCGTTTTTGTTTTCGTTTTTGTTTTCGTTTTTGTTTTCGTGTTTGTTTTCGTTTTTGTTTTCGTTTTCGTTTTTGTTTTTGTTTTTGTTTTTGTTTTTGATTTTGTTTTTGTTTTTGTCCTTGTTTCTGTCCTTGTCTTTGTCTTAATTGGTTTTTGTTTGTACGAGACTAAGTCCAGCGGCATAATGCTCTTCGATCCCACACGACCAAGTCCAGCGGCGTGTCGCTCCTAGGGCTGTTGCGAATACTTAAAAGTCCCTACGGTCAAAATCATTGGGTTGCGACTCACCTTTACGAGTTGCTCGCTCGCTGCGCTCGCTCGGAATGTTATAGCCTTACCTAAAACCAATCCACCTTGCGTTCGTTTTTCGAAAAGACCGCGATTTTCCGATAATTTACAGACGCGCGGGATCGGTTTTGAGGTTAGGCTAGTTTTATAAGAGCGAGCGAAGCGAGCGAGAAGCTACATCAATTCCCGCGCTATAGTTATATATCAAATGTTCTTTACTAACAATTCTCACCGATCGAAAGAAAGTTTCTGATTTGATAGAAGAATAACAGATATGTTTCGCTAGGTACGCGATTCGTGCTGATCGATGTATCTCGATGATGTTTTTGTTTTCGTTTTTGTTTTCGTTTTTGTTTTCGTTTTTGTTTTCGTTTTTGTTTTCGTTTTTGTTTTCGTTTTTGTTTTCGTTTTTGTTTTCGTTTTTGTTTTCGTTTTTGTTTTCGTTTTTGTTTTCGTGTTTGTTTTCGTTTTTGTTTTCGTTTTCGTTTTCGTTTTTGTTTTCTTTTTTGTTTTCGTTTTTGTTTTCGTTTTTGTTTTCGTTTTTGTTTTCGTTTTTGTTTTCGTTTTTGTTTTCGTTTTTGTTTTCGTTTTTGTTTTCGTTTTTGATTTCGTTTTTGTTTTCGTTTTTGTTTTCGTTTTTGTTTTCGTTTTTGTTTTCGTTTTTGTTTTCGTTTTTGTTTTCGTTTTTGTTTTCGTGTTTGTTTTCGTTTTTGTTTTCGTTTTTGTTTTCGTTTTTGTTTTTGTTTTCGTTTTTGTTTTTGTTTTTGTCCTTGTTTCTGTCCTTGTCTTTGTCTTAATTGGTTTTTGTTTGTACGAGACTAAGTCCAGCGGCATAATGCTCTTCGATCGCACACGACCAAGTCCAGCGGCGTGTCGCTCCTAGGGCTGTTGCGAATACTTAAAAGTCCCTACGGTCAAAATCATTGGGTTGCGACTCACCTTTACGAGTTGCTCGCTCGCTGCGCTCGCTCGGAATGTTATAGCCTTACCTAAAACCAATCCACCTTGCGTTCGTTTTTCGAAAAGACCGCGATTTTCCGATAATTTACAGACGCGCGGGATCGGTTTTGAGGTTAGGCTAGTTTTATAAGAGCGAGCGAAGCGAGCGAGAAGCTACATCAATTCCCGCGCTATAGTTATATATCAAATGTTCTTTACTAACAATTCTCACCGATCGAAAGAAAGTTTCTGATTTGATAGAAGAATAACAGATATGTTTCGCTAGGTACGCGATTCGTGCTGATCGATGTATCTCGATGATGTTGTTGTTTTCGTTTTTGTTTTCGTTTTTGTTTTCGTTTTTGTTTTCTTTTTTGTTTTCGTTTTTGTTTTCGTTTTTGTTTTCTTTTTTGTTTTCGTTTTTGTTTTCGTTTTTGTTTTCGTTTTTGTTTTCGTTTTTGTTTTCGTTTTTGTTTTCGTTTTTGTTTTCGTTTTTGTTTTCGTTTTTGTTTTTGTTTTCGTTTTTGTTTTCGTTTTTGTTTTCGTTTTTGTTTTCGTTTTTGTTTTCGTTTTTGTTTTCGTTTTTGATTTCGTTTTTGTTTTCGTTTTTGTTTTCGTTTTTGTTTTCGTTTTTGTTTTCGTTTTTGTTTTCGTTTTTGTTTTCGTTTTTGTTTTCGTGTTTGTTTTCGTTTTTGTTTTCGTTTTTGTTTTCGTTTTTGTTTTTGTTTTCGTTTTTGTTTTTGTTTTTGTCCTTGTTTCTGTCCTTGTCTTTGTCTTAATTGGTTTTTGTTTGTACGAGACTAAGTCCAGCGGCATAATGCTCTTCGATCGCACACGACCAAGTCCAGCGGCGTGTCGCTCCTAGGGCTGTTGCGAATACTTAAAAGTCCCTACGGTCAAAATCATTGGGTTGCGACTCACCTTTACGAGTTGCTCGCTCGCTGCGCTCGCTCGGAATGTTATAGCCTTACCTAAAACCAATCCACCTTGCGTTCGTTTTTCGAAAAGACCGCGATTTTCCGATAATTTACAGACGCGCGGGATCGGTTTTGAGGTTAGGCTAGTTTTATAAGAGCGAGCGAAGCGAGCGAGAAGCTACATCAATTCCCGCGCTATAGTTATATATCAAATGTTCTTTACTAACAATTCTCACCGATCGAAAGAAAGTTTCTGATTTGATAGAAGAATAACAGATATGTTTCGCTAGGTACGCGATTCGTGCTGATCGATGTATCTCGATGATGTTGTTGTTTTCGTTTTTGTTTTCGTTTTTGTTTTCGTTTTTGTTTTCTTTTTTGTTTTCGTTTTTGTTTTCGTTTTTGTTTTCTTTTTTGTTTTCGTTTTTGTTTTCGTTTTTGTTTTCGTTTTTGTTTTCGTTTTTGTTTTCGTTTTTGTTTTCGTTTTTGTTTTCGTTTTTGTTTTCGTTTTTGTTTTCGTTTTTGTTTTTGTTTTCGTTTTTGTTTTCGTTTTTGTTTTCGTTTTTGTTTTCGTTTTTGTTTTCGTTTTTGTTTTCGTTTTTGTTTTTGTTTTCGTTTTTGTTTTCGTTTTTGTTTTTGTTTTCCTTTTCGTTTTTGTTTGTGTTTTTGTTTTCGTTTTTGTTTTCGTTTTTGTTTTCGTTTTTGTTTTCGTTTTTGTTTTCGTTTTTGTTTTCGTTTTTGTTTTCGTTTTTGTTTTCGTTTTTGTTTTCGTTTTTGTTTTTGTTTTCGTTTTTGTTTTCGTTTTTGTTTTTGTTTTCCTTTTCGTTTTTGTTTGTGTTTTTGTTTTTGTCCTTGTTTCTGTCCTTGTCTTTGTCTTAATTGGTTTTTGTTTGTACGAGACTAAGTCCAGCGGCATAATGCTCTTCGATCGCACACGACCAAGTCCAGCGGCGTGTCGCTCCTAGGGCTGTTGCGAATACTTAAAAGTCCCTACGGTCAAAATCATTGGGTTGCGACTCACCTTTACGAGTTGCTCGCTCGCTGCGCTCGCTCGGAATGTTATAGCCTTACCTAAAACCAATCCACCTTGCGTTCGTTTTTCGAAAAGACCGCGATTTTCCGATAATTTACAGACGCGCGGGATCGGTTTTGAGGTTAGGCTAGTTTTATAAGAGCGAGCGAAGCGAGCGAGAAGCTACATCAATTCCCGCGCTATAGTTATATATCAAATGTTCTTTACTAACAATTCTCACCGATCGAAAGAAAGTTTCTGATTTGATAGAAGAATAACAGATATGTTTCGCTAGGTACGCGATTCGTGCTGATCGATGTATCTCGATGATGTTTTTGTTTTCGTTTTTGTTTTCGTTTTTGTTTTCGTTTTTGTTTTCGTTTTTGTTTTCGTTTTTGTTTTCGTTTTTGTTTTCGTTTTTGTTTTCGTTTTTGTTTTCGTTTTTGTTTTCGTTTTTGTTTTCGTGTTTGTTTTCGTTTTTGTTTTCGTTTTCGTTTTCGTTTTTGTTTTCTTTTTTGTTTTCGTTTTTGTTTTCGTTTTTGTTTTCGTTTTTGTTTTCGTTTTTGTTTTCGTTTTTGTTTTCGTTTTTGTTTTCGTTTTTGTTTTCGTTTTTGATTTCGTTTTTGTTTTCGTTTTTGTTTTCGTTTTTGTTCTCGTTTTTGTTTTCGTTTTTGTTTTCGTTTTTGTTTTCGTTTTTGTTTTCGTGTTTGTTTTCGTTTTTGTTTTCGTTTTTGTTTTCGTTTTTGTTTTTGTTTTCGTTTTTGTTTTTGTTTTTGTCCTTGTTTCTGTCCTTGTCTTTGTCTTAATTGGTTTTTGTTTGTACGAGACTAAGTCCAGCGGCATAATGCTCTTCGATCGCACACGACCAAGTCCAGCGGCGTGTCGCTCCTAGGGCTGTTGCGAATACTTAAAAGTCCCTACGGTCAAAATCATTGGGTTGCGACTCACCTTTACGAGTTGCTCGCTCGCTGCGCTCGCTCGGAATGTTATAGCCTTACCTAAAACCAATCCACCTTGCGTTCGTTTTTCGAAAAGACCGCGATTTTCCGATAATTTACAGACGCGCGGGATCGGTTTTGAGGTTAGGCTAGTTTTATAAGAGCGAGCGAAGCGAGCGAGAAGCTACATCAATTCCCGCGCTATAGTTATATATCAAATGTTCTTTACTAACAATTCTCACCGATCGAAAGAAAGTTTCTGATTTGATAGAAGAATAACAGATATGTTTCGCTAGGTACGCGATTCGTGCTGATCGATGTATCTCGATGATGTTGTTGTTTTCGTTTTTGTTTTCGTTTTTGTTTTCGTTTTTGTTTTCTTTTTTGTTTTCGTTTTTGTTTTCGTTTTTGTTTTCTTTTTTGTTTTCGTTTTTGTTTTCGTTTTTGTTTTCGTTTTTGTTTTCGTTTTTGTTTTCGTTTTTGTTTTCGTTTTTGTTTTCGTTTTTGTTTTCGTTTTTGTTTTCGTTTTTGTTTTTGTTTTCGTTTTTGTTTTCGTTTTTGTTTTCGTTTTTGTTTTCGTTTTTGTTTTCGTTTTTGTTTTCGTTTTTGTTTTTGTTTTCGTTTTTGTTTTCGTTTTTGTTTTTGTTTTCCTTTTCGTTTTTGTTTGTGTTTTTGTTTTCGTTTTTGTTTTCGTTTTTGTTTTCGTTTTTGTTTTCGTTTTTGTTTTCGTTTTTGTTTTCGTTTTTGTTTTCGTTTTTGTTTTCGTTTTTGTTTTCGTTTTTGTTTTTGTTTTCTTTTTTGTTTTCGTTTTTGTTTTTGTTTTCCTTTTCGTTTTTGTTTGTGTTTTTGTTTTTGTCCTTGTTTCTGTCCTTGTCTTTGTCTTAATTGGTTTTTGTTTGTACGAGACTAAGTCCAGCGGCATAATGCTCTTCGATCGCACACGACCAAGTCCAGCGGCGTGTCGCTCCTAGGGCTGTTGCGAATACTTAAAAGTCCCTACGGTCAAAATCATTGGGTTGCGACTCACCTTTACGAGTTGCTCGCTCGCTGCGCTCGCTCGGAATGTTATAGCCTTACCTAAAACCAATCCACCTTGCGTTCGTTTTTCGAAAAGACCGCGATTTTCCGATAATTTACAGACGCGCGGGATCGGTTTTGAGGTTAGGCTAGTTTTATAAGAGCGAGCGAAGCGAGCGAGAAGCTACATCAATTCCCGCGCTATAGTTATATATCAAATGTTCTTTACTAACAATTCTCACCGATCGAAAGAAAGTTTCTGATTTGATAGAAGAATAACAGATATGTTTCGCTAGGTACGCGATTCGTGCTGATCGATGTATCTCGATGATGTTTTTGTTTTCGTTTTTGTTTTCGTTTTTGTTTTCGTTTTTGTTTTCGTTTTTGTTTTCGTTTTTGTTTTCGTTTTTGTTTTCGTTTTTGTTTTCGTTTTTGTTTTCGTTTTTGTTTTCGTTTTTGTTTTCGTGTTTGTTTTCGTTTTTGTTTTCGTTTTCGTTTTCGTTTTTGTTTTCTTTTTTGTTTTCGTTTTTGTTTTCGTTTTTGTTTTCGTTTTTGTTTTCGTTTTTGTTTTCGTTTTTGTTTTCGTTTTTGTTTTCGTTTTTGTTTTCGTTTTTGATTTCGTTTTTGTTTTCGTTTTTGTTTTCGTTTTTGTTTTCGTTTTTGTTTTCGTTTTTGTTTTCGTTTTTGTTTTCGTTTTTGTTTTCGTGTTTGTTTTCGTTTTTGTTTTCGTTTTTGTTTTCGTTTTTGTTTTTGTTTTCGTTTTTGTTTTTGTTTTTGTCCTTGTTTCTGTCCTTGTCTTTGTCTTAATTGGTTTTTGTTTGTACGAGACTAAGTCCAGCGGCATAATGCTCTTCGATCGCACACGACCAAGTCCAGCGGCGTGTCGCTCCTAGGGCTGTTGCGAATACTTAAAAGTCCCTACGGTCAAAATCATTGGGTTGCGACTCACCTTTACGAGTTGCTCGCTCGCTGCGCTCGCTCGGAATGTTATAGCCTTACCTAAAACCAATCCACCTTGCGTTCGTTTTTCGAAAAGACCGCGATTTTCCGATAATTTACAGACGCGCGGGATCGGTTTTGAGGTTAGGCTAGTTTTATAAGAGCGAGCGAAGCGAGCGAGAAGCTACATCAATTCCCGCGCTATAGTTATATATCAAATGTTCTTTACTAACAATTCTCACCGATCGAAAGAAAGTTTCTGATTTGATAGAAGAATAACAGATATGTTTCGCTAGGTACGCGATTCGTGCTGATCGATGTATCTCGATGATGTTGTTGTTTTCGTTTTTGTTTTCGTTTTTGTTTTCGTTTTTGTTTTCTTTTTTGTTTTCGTTTTTGTTTTCGTTTTTGTTTTCTTTTTTGTTTTCGTTTTTGTTTTCGTTTTTGTTTTCGTTTTTGTTTTCGTTTTTGTTTTCGTTTTTGTTTTCGTTTTTGTTTTCGTTTTTGTTTTCGTTTTTGTTTTCGTTTTTGTTTTTGTTTTCGTTTTTGTTTTCGTTTTTGTTTTCGTTTTTGTTTTCGTTTTTGTTTTCGTTTTTGTTTTCGTTTTTGTTTTTGTTTTCGTTTTTGTTTTCGTTTTTGTTTTTGTTTTCCTTTTCGTTTTTGTTTGTGTTTTTGTTTTCGTTTTTGTTTTCGTTTTTGTTTTCGTTTTTGTTTTCGTTTTTGTTTTCGTTTTTGTTTTCGTTTTTGTTTTCGTGTTTGTTTTCGTTTTTGTTTTCGTTTTTGTTTTCGTTTTTGTTTTTGTTTTCGTTTTTGTTTTCGTTTTTGTTTTTGTTTTCCTTTTCGTTTTTGTTTGTGTTTTTGTTTTTGTCCTTGTTTCTGTCCTTGTCTTTGTCTTAATTGGTTTTTGTTTGTACGAGACTAAGTCCAGCGGCATAATGCTCTTCGATCGCACACGACCAAGTCCAGCGGCGTGTCGCTCCTAGGGCTGTTGCGAATACTTAAAAGTCCCTACGGTCAAAATCATTGGGTTGCGACTCACCTTTACGAGTTGCTCGCTCGCTGCGCTCGCTCGGAATGTTATAGCCTTACCTAAAACCAATCCACCTTGCGTTCGTTTTTCGAAAAGACCGCGATTTTCCGATAATTTACAGACGCGCGGGATCGGTTTTGAGGTTAGGCTAGTTTTATAAGAGCGAGCGAAGCGAGCGAGAAGCTACATCAATTCCCGCGCTATAGTTATATATCAAATGTTCTTTACTAACAATTCTCACCGATCGAAAGAAAGTTTCTGATTTGATAGAAGAATAACAGATATGTTTCGCTAGGTACGCGATTCGTGCTGATCGATGTATCTCGATGATGTTTTTGTTTTCGTTTTTGTTTTCGTTTTTGTTTTCGTTTTTGTTTTCGTTTTTGTTTTCGTTTTTGTTTTCGTTTTTGTTTTCGTTTTTGTTTTTGTTTTCGTTTTTGTTTTCGTTTTTGTTTTCGTTTTTGTTTTCGTTTTTGTTTTCGTTTTTGTTTTCGTTTTTGTTTTTGTTTTCGTTTTTGTTTTCGTTTTTGTTTTCGTTTTTGTTTTCGTTTTTGTTTTCGTTTTTGTTTTCGTTTTTGTTTTCGTTTTTGTTTTCGTTTTTGTTTTCGTTTTTGTTTTCGTTTTTGTTTTCGTTTTTGTTTTCGTTTTTGTTTTCGTTTTTGTTTTTGTTTTCGTTTTTGTTTTCGTTTTTGTTTTCGTTTTTGTTTTCGTTTTTGTTTTCGTTTTTGTTTTCGTTTTTGTTTTTGTTTTCGTTTTTGTTTTCGTTTTTGTTTTTGTTTTCCTTTTCGTTTTTGTTTTCGTTTTTGTTTTCGTTTTTGTTTTCGTTTTTGTTTTTGTTTTCGTTTTTGTTTTCGTTTTTGTTTTTGTTTTCCTTTTCGTTTTTGTTTGTGTTTTTGTTTTCGTTTTTGTTTTCGTTTTTGTTTTCGTTTTTGTTTTTGTTTTCCTTTTCGTTTTTGTTTGTGTTTTTGTTTTCGTTTTTGTTTTCGTTTTTGTTTTCGTTTTTGTTTTCGTTTTTGTTTTCGTTTTTGTTTTCGTTTTTGTTTTCGTTTTTGATTTCGTTTTTGTTTTCGTTTTTGTTTTCGTTTTTGTTTTCGTTTTTGTTTTCGTTTTTGTTTTCGTTTTTGTTTTTGTTTTCGTTTTTGTTTTTGTTTTTGTCCTTGTTTCTGTCCTTGTCTTTGTCTTAATTGGTTTTTGTTTGTACGAGACTAAGTCCAGCGGCATAATGCTCTTCGATCGCACACGACCAAGTCCAGCGGCGTGTCGCTCCTAGGGCTGTTGCGAATACTTAAAAGTCCCTACGGTCAAAATCATTGGGTTGCGACTCACCTTTACGAGTTGCTCGCTCGCTGCGCTCGCTCGGAATGTTATAGCCTTACCTAAAACCAATCCACCTTGCGTTCGTTTTTCGAAAAGACCGCGACTTTCCGATAATTTACAGACGCGCGGGATCGGTTTTGAGGTTAGGCTAGTTTTATAAGAGCGAGCGAAGCGAGCGAGAAGCTACATCAATTCCCGCGCTATAGTTATATATCAAATGTTCTTTACTAACAATTCTCACCGATCGAAAGAAAGTTTCTGATTTGATAGAAGAATAACAGATATGTTTCGCTAGGTACGCGATTCGTGCTGATCGATGTATCTCGATGATGTTTTTGTTTTCGTTTTTGTTTTCGTTTTTGTTTTCGTTTTTGTTTTCGTTTTTGTTTTCGTTTTTGTTTTCGTTTTTGTTTTCGTTTTTGTTTTCGTTTTTGTTTTCGTTTTTGTTTTCGTGTTTGTTTTCGTTTTTGTTTTCGTTTTTGTTTTCGTTTTTGTTTTCGTTTTCGTTTTCGTTCTTGTTTTTGTTTTTGTTTTCGTTTTTGTTTTCGTTTTTGTTTTCGTTTTCGTTTTCGTTTTTGTTTTCGTTTTTGTTTTCGTTTTTGTTTTCGTTTTTGTTTTCGTTTTTGATTTCGTTTTTGTTTTCGTTTTTGTTTTCGTTTTTGTTTTCGTTTTTGTTTTCGTTTTTGTTTTCGTTTTTGTTTTCGTGTTTGTTTTCGTTTTTGTTTTCGTTTTTGTTTTCGTTTTTGTTTTCGTTTTTGTTTTTGTTTTCGTTTTTGTTTTCGTTTTTGTTTTTGTTTTCCTTTTCGTTTTTGTTTGTGTTTTTGTTTTTGTCCTTGTTTCTGTCCTTGTCTTTGTCTTAATTGGTTTTTGTTTGTACGAGACTAAGTCCAGCGGCATAATGCTCTTCGATCGCACACGACCAAGTCCAGCGGCGTGTCGCTCCTAGGGCTGTTGCGAATACTTAAAAGTCCCTACGGTCAAAATCATTGGGTTGCGACTCACCTTTACGAGTTGCTCGCTCGCTGCGCTCGCTCGGAATGTTATAGCCTTACCTAAAACCAATCCACCTTGCGTTCGTTTTTCGAAAAGACCGCGATTTTCCGATAATTTACAGACGCGCGGGATCGGTTTTGAGGTTAGGCTAGTTTTATAAGAGCGAGCGAAGCGAGCGAGAAGCTACATCAATTCCCGCGCTATAGTTATATATCAAATGTTCTTTACTAACAATTCTCACCGATCGAAAGAAAGTTTCTGATTTGATAGAAGAATAACAGATATGTTTCGCTAGGTACGCGATTCGTGCTGATCGATGTATCTCGATGATGTTTTTGTTTTCGTTTTTGTTTTCGTTTTTGTTTTCGTTTTTGTTTTCGTTTTTGTTTTCGTTTTTGTTTTCGTTTTTGTTTTCGTTTTTGTTTTCGTTTTTGTTTTCGTTTTTGTTTTCGTTTTTGTTTTCGTGTTTGTTTTCGTTTTTGTTTTCGTTTTCGTTTTCGTTTTTGTTTTCTTTTTTGTTTTCGTTTTTGTTTTCGTTTTTGTTTTCGTTTTTGTTTTCGTTTTTGTTTTCGTTTTTGTTTTCGTTTTTGTTTTCGTTTTTGTTTTCGTTTTTGATTTCGTTTTTGTTTTCGTTTTTGTTTTCGTTTTTGTTTTCGTTTTTGTTTTCGTTTTTGTTTTCGTTTTTGTTTTCGTTTTTGTTTTCGTGTTTGTTTTCGTTTTTGTTTTCGTTTTTGTTTTCGTTTTTGTTTTTGTTTTCGTTTTTGTTTTTGTTTTTGTCCTTGTTTCTGTCCTTGTCTTTGTCTTAATTGGTTTTTGTTTGTACGAGACTAAGTCCAGCGGCATAATGCTCTTCGATCGCACACGACCAAGTCCAGCGGCGTGTCGCTCCTAGGGCTGTTGCGAATACTTAAAAGTCCCTACGGTCAAAATCATTGGGTTGCGACTCACCTTTACGAGTTGCTCGCTCGCTGCGCTCGCTCGGAATGTTATAGCCTTACCTAAAACCAATCCACCTTGCGTTCGTTTTTCGAAAAGACCGCGATTTTCCGATAATTTACAGACGCGCGGGATCGGTTTTGAGGTTAGGCTAGTTTTATAAGAGCGAGCGAAGCGAGCGAGAAGCTACATCAATTCCCGCGCTATAGTTATATATCAAATGTTCTTTACTAACAATTCTCACCGATCGAAAGAAAGTTTCTGATTTGATAGAAGAATAACAGATATGTTTCGCTAGGTACGCGATTCGTGCTGATCGATGTATCTCGATGATGTTGTTGTTTTCGTTTTTGTTTTCGTTTTTGTTTTCGTTTTTGTTTTCTTTTTTGTTTTCGTTTTTGTTTTCGTTTTTGTTTTCTTTTTTGTTTTCGTTTTTGTTTTCGTTTTTGTTTTCGTTTTTGTTTTCGTTTTTGTTTTCGTTTTTGTTTTCGTTTTTGTTTTCGTTTTTGTTTTCGTTTTTGTTTTTGTTTTCGTTTTTGTTTTCGTTTTTGTTTTCGTTTTTGTTTTCGTTTTTGTTTTCGTTTTTGTTTTCGTTTTTGTTTTTGTTTTCGTTTTTGTTTTCGTTTTTGTTTTTGTTTTCCTTTTCGTTTTTGTTTGTGTTTTTGTTTTCGTTTTTGTTTTCGTTTTTGTTTTCGTTTTTGTTTTCGTTTTTGTTTTCGTTTTTGTTTTCGTTTTTGTTTTCGTGTTTGTTTTCGTTTTTGTTTTCGTTTTTGTTTTCGTTTTTGTTTTTGTTTTCGTTTTTGTTTTCGTTTTTGTTTTTGTTTTCCTTTTCGTTTTTGTTTGTGTTTTTGTTTTTGTCCTTGTTTCTGTCCTTGTCTTTGTCTTAATTGGTTTTTGTTTGTACGAGACTAAGTCCAGCGGCATAATGCTCTTCGATCGCACACGACCAAGTCCAGCGGCGTGTCGCTCCTAGGGCTGTTGCGAATACTTAAAAGTCCCTACGGTCAAAATCATTGGGTTGCGACTCACCTTTACGAGTTGCTCGCTCGCTGCGCTCGCTCGGAATGTTATAGCCTTACCTAAAACCAATCCACCTTGCGTTCGTTTTTCGAAAAGACCGCGATTTTCCGATAATTTACAGACGCGCGGGATCGGTTTTGAGGTTAGGCTAGTTTTATAAGAGCGAGCGAAGCGAGCGAGAAGCTACATCAATTCCCGCGCTATAGTTATATATCAAATGTTCTTTACTAACAATTCTCACCGATCGAAAGAAAGTTTCTGATTTGATAGAAGAATAACAGATATGTTTCGCTAGGTACGCGATTCGTGCTGATCGATGTATCTCGATGATGTTTTTGTTTTCGTTTTTGTTTTCGTTTTTGTTTTCGTTTTTGTTTTCGTTTTTGTTTTCGTTTTTGTTTTCGTTTTTGTTTTCGTTTTTGTTTTTGTTTTCGTTTTTGTTTTCGTTTTTGTTTTCGTTTTTGTTTTCGTTTTTGTTTTCGTTTTTGTTTTCGTTTTTGTTTTTGTTTTCGTTTTTGTTTTCGTCTTTGTTTTCGTTTTTGTTTTCGTTTTTGTTTTCGTTTTTGTTTTCGTTTTTGTTTTCGTTTTTGTTTTCGTTTTTGTTTTCGTTTTTGTTTTCGTTTTTGTTTTCGTTTTTGTTTTCGTTTTTGTTTTCGTTTTTGTTTTTGTTTTCGTTTTTGTTTTCGTTTTTGTTTTCGTTTTTGTTTTCGTTTTTGTTTTCGTTTTTGTTTTCGTTTTTGTTTTTGTTTTCGTTTTTGTTTTCGTTTTTGTTTTTGTTTTCCTTTTCGTTTTTGTTTTCGTTTTTGTTTTCGTTTTTGTTTTCGTTTTTGTTTTTGTTTTCGTTTTTGTTTTCGTTTTTGTTTTTGTTTTCCTTTTCGTTTTTGTTTGTGTTTTTGTTTTCGTTTTTGTTTTCGTTTTTGTTTTCGTTTTTGTTTTTGTTTTCCTTTTCGTTTTTGTTTGTGTTTTTGTTTTCGTTTTTGTTTTCGTTTTTGTTTTCGTTTTTGTTTTCGTTTTTGTTTTCGTTTTTGTTTTCGTTTTTGTTTTCGTTTTTGATTTCGTTTTTGTTTTCGTTTTTGTTTTCGTTTTTGTTTTCGTTTTTGTTTTCGTTTTTGTTTTCGTTTTTGTTTTTGTTTTCGTTTTTGTTTTTGTTTTTGTCCTTGTTTCTGTCCTTGTCTTTGTCTTAATTGGTTTTTGTTTGTACGAGACTAAGTCCAGCGGCATAATGCTCTTCGATCGCACACGACCAAGTCCAGCGGCGTGTCGCTCCTAGGGCTGTTGCGAATACTTAAAAGTCCCTACGGTCAAAATCATTGGGTTGCGACTCACCTTTACGAGTTGCTCGCTCGCTGCGCTCGCTCGGAATGTTATAGCCTTACCTAAAACCAATCCACCTTGCGTTCGTTTTTCGAAAAGACCGCGATTTTCCGATAATTTACAGACGCGCGGGATCGGTTTTGAGGTTAGGCTAGTTTTATAAGAGCGAGCGAAGCGAGCGAGAAGCTACATCAATTCCCGCGCTATAGTTATATATCAAATGTTCTTTACTAACAATTCTCACCGATCGAAAGAAAGTTTCTGATTTGATAGAAGAATAACAGATATGTTTCGCTAGGTACGCGATTCGTGCTGATCGATGTATCTCGATGATGTTGTTGTTTTCGTTTTTGTTTTCGTTTTTGTTTTCGTTTTTGTTTTCGTTTTTGATTTCGTTTTTGTTTTCGTTTTTGTTTTCGTTTTTGTTTTCGTTTTTGTTTTCGTTTTTGTTTTCGTTTTTGTTTTCGTTTTTGTTTTCGTGTTTGTTTTCGTTTTTGTTTTCGTTTTTGTTTTCGTTTTTGTTTTTGTTTTCGTTTTTGTTTTTGTTTTTGTCCTTGTTTCTGTCCTTGTCTTTGTCTTAATTGGTTTTTGTTTGTACGAGACTAAGTCCAGCGGCATAATGCTCTTCGATCGCACACGACCAAGTCCAGCGGCGTGTCGCTCCTAGGGCTGTTGCGAATACTTAAAAGTCCCTACGGTCAAAATCATTGGGTTGCGACTCACCTTTACGAGTTGCTCGCTCGCTGCGCTCGCTCGGAATGTTATAGCCTTACCTAAAACCAATCCACCTTGCGTTCGTTTTTCGAAAAGACCGCGATTTTCCGATAATTTACAGACGCGCGGGATCGGTTTTGAGGTTAGGCTAGTTTTATAAGAGCGAGCGAAGCGAGCGAGAAGCTACATCAATTCCCGCGCTATAGTTATATATCAAATGTTCTTTACTAACAATTCTCACCGATCGAAAGAAAGTTTCTGATTTGATAGAAGAATAACAGATATGTTTCGCTAGGTACGCGATTCGTGCTGATCGATGTATCTCGATGATGTTGTTGTCTTCGTTTTTGTTTTCGTTTTTGTTTTCGTTTTTGTTTTCGTTTTTGTTTTCGTTTTTGATTTCGTTTTTGTTTTCGTTTTTGTTTTCGTTTTTGTTTTCGTTTTTGTTTTCGTTTTTGTTTTCGTTTTTGTTTTCGTGTTTGTTTTCGTTTTTGTTTTCGTTTTCGTTTTTGTTTTTGTTTTTGTTTTTGATTTTGTTTTTGTTTTTGTCCTTGTTTCTGTCCTTGTCTTTGTCTTAATTGGTTTTTGTTTGTACGAGACTAAGTCCAGCGGCATAATGCTCTTCGATCCCACACGACCAAGTCCAGCGGCGTGTCGCTCCTAGGGCTGTTGCGAATACTTAAAAGTCCCTACGGTCAAAATCATTGGGTTGCGACTCACCTTTACGAGTTGCTCGCTCGCTGCGCTCGCTCGGAATGTTATAGCCTTACCTAAAACCAATCCACCTTGCGTTCGTTTTTCGAAAAGACCGCGATTTTCCGATAATTTACAGACGCGCGGGATCGGTTTTGAGGTTAGGCTAGTTTTATAAGAGCGAGAGAAGCGAGCGAGAAGCTACATCAATTCCCGCGCTATAGTTATATATCAAATGTTCTTTACTAACAATTCTCACCGATCGAAAGAAAGTTTCTGATTTGATAGAAGAATAACAGATATGTTTCGCTAGGTACGCGATTCGTGCTGATCGATGTATCTCGATGATGTTTTTGTTTTCGTTTTTGTTTTCGTGTTTGTTTTCGTTTTTGTTTTCGTTTTCGTTTTCGTTTTTGTTTTCTTTTTTGTTTTCGTTTTTGTTTTCGTTTTTGTTTTCGTTTTTGTTTTCGTTTTTGTTTTCGTTTTTGTTTTCGTTTTTGTTTTCGTTTTTGTTTTCGTTTTTGTTTTCGTTTTTGATTTCGTTTTTGTTTTCGTTTTTGTTTTCGTTTTTGTTTTCGTTTTTGTTTTCGTTTTTGTTTTCGTTTTTGTTTTCTTTTTTGTTTTCGTTTTTGTTTTCGTTTTTGCTTTCGTTTTTGTTTTCGTTTTTGTTTTCGTTTTTGTTTTCGTTTTTGTTTTCGTTTTTGTTTTCGTTTTTGTTTTCGTTTTTGATTTCGTTTTTGTTTTCGTTTTTGTTTTCGTTTTTGTTTTCGTTTTTGTTTTCGTTTTTGTTTTCGTTTTTGTTTTCGTTTTTGTTTTCGTGTTTGTTTTCGTTTTTGTTTTCGTTTTTGTTTTCGTTTTTGTTTTTGTTTTCGTTTTTGTTTTTGTTTTTGTCCTTGTTTCTGTCCTTGTCTTTGTCTTAATTGGTTTTTGTTTGTACGAGACTAAGTCCAGCGGCATAATGCTCTTCGTTCGCACACGACCAAGTCCAGCGGCGTGTCGCTCCTAGGGCTGTTGCGAATACTTAAAAGTCCCTACGGTCAAAATCATTGGGTTGCGACTCACCTTTACGAGTTGCTCGCTCGCTGCGCTCGCTCGGAATGGTATAGCCTTACCTAAAACCAATCCACCTTGCGTTCGTTTTTCGAAAAGACCGCGATTTTCCGATAATTTACAGACGCGCGGGATCGGTTTTGAGGTTAGGCTAGTTTTATAAGAGCGAGCGAAGCGAGCGAGAAGCTACATCAATTCCCGCGCTATAGTTATATATCAAATGTTCTTTACTAACAATTCTCACCGATCGAAAGAAAGTTTCTGATTTGATAGAAGAATAACAGATATGTTTCGCTAGGTACGCGATTCGTGCTGATCGATGTATCTCGATGATGTTGTTGTTTTCGTTTTTGTTTTCGTTTTTGTTTTCGTTTTTGTTTTCGTTTTTGATTTCGTTTTTGTTTTCGTTTTTGTTTTCGTTTTTGTTTTCTTTTTTGTTTTCGTTTTTGTTTTCGTTTTTGTTTTCTTTTTTGTTTTCGTTTTTGTTTTCGTTTTTGTTTTCGTTTTTGTTTTCGTTTTTGTTTTCGTTTTTGTTTTCGTTTTTGTTTTCGTTTTTGTTTTCGTTTTTGTTTTCGTTTTTGTTTTTGTTTTCGTTTTTGTTTTCGTTTTTGTTTTCGTTTTTGTTTTCGTTTTTGTTTTCGTTTTTGTTTTCGTTTTTGTTTTTGTTTTCGTTTTTGTTTTCGTTTTTGTTTTTGTTTTCCTTTTCGTTTTTGTTTGTGTTTTTGTTTTCGTTTTTGTTTTCGTTTTTGTTTTCGTTTTTGTTTTCGTTTTTGTTTTCGTTTTTGTTTTCGTTTTTGTTTTCGTGTTTGTTTTCGTTTTTGTTTTCGTTTTTGTTTTCGTTTTTGTTTTTGTTTTCGTTTTTGTTTTCGTTTTTGTTTTTGTTTTCCTTTTCGTTTTTGTTTGTGTTTTTGTTTTTGTCCTTGTTTCTGTCCTTGTCTTTGTCTTAATTGGTTTTTGTTTGTACGAGACTAAGTCCAGCGGCATAATGCTCTTCGATCGCACACGACCAAGTCCAGCGGCGTGTCGCTCCTAGGGCTGTTGCGAATACTTAAAAGTCCCTACGGTCAAAATCATTGGGTTGCGACTCACCTTTACGAGTTGCTCGCTCGCTGCGCTCGCTCGGAATGTTATAGCCTTACCTAAAACCAATCCACCTTGCGTTCGTTTTTCGAAAAGACCGCGATTTTCCGATAATTTACAGACGCGCGGGATCGGTTTTGAGGTTAGGCTAGTTTTATAAGAGCGAGCGAAGCGAGCGAGAAGCTACATCAATTCCCGCGCTATAGTTATATATCAAATGTTCTTTACTAACAATTCTCACCGATCGAAAGAAAGTTTCTGATTTGATAGAAGAATAACAGATATGTTTCGCTAGGTACGCGATTCGTGCTGATCGATGTATCTCGATGATGTTTTTGTTTTCGTTTTTGTTTTCGTTTTTGTTTTCGTTTTTGTTTTCGTTTTTGTTTTCGTTTTTGTTTTCGTTTTTGTTTTCGTTTTTGTTTTCGTTTTTGTTTTCGTTTTTGTTTTCGTTTTTGTTTTCGTGTTTGTTTTCGTTTTTGTTTTCGTTTTCGTTTTCGTTTTTGTTTTCTTTTTTGTTTTCGTTTTTGTTTTCGTTTTTGTTTTCGTTTTTGTTTTCGTTTTTGTTTTCGTTTTTGTTTTCGTTTTTGTTTTCGTTTTTGTTTTCGTTTTTGTTTTCGTTTTTGATTTCGTTTTTGTTTTCGTTTTTGTTTTCGTTTTTGTTTTCGTTTTTGTTTTCGTTTTTGTTTTCGTTTTTGTTTTCGTTTTTGTTTTCGTTTTTGTTTTCGTGTTTGTTTTCGTTTTTGTTTTCGTTTTTGTTTTCGTTTTTGTTTTTGTTTTCGTTTTTGTTTTTGTTTTTGTCCTTGTTTCTGTCCTTGTCTTTGTCTTAATTGGTTTTTGTTTGTACGAGACTAAGTCCAGCGGCATAATGCTCTTCGATCGCACACGACCAAGTCCAGCGGCGTGTCGCTCCTAGGGCTGTTGCGAATACTTAAAAGTCCCTACGGTCAAAATCATTGGGTTGCGACTCACCTTTACGAGTTGCTCGCTCGCTGCGCTCGCTCGGAATGTTATAGCCTTACCTAAAACCAATCCACCTTGCGATCGTTTTTCGAAAAGACCGCGATTTTCCGATAATTTACAGACGCGCGGGATCGGTTTTGAGGTTAGGCTAGTTTTATAAGAGCGAGCGAAGCGAGCGAGAAGCTACATCAATTCCCGCGCTATAGTTATATATCAAATGTTCTTTACTAACAATTCTCACCGATCGAAAGAAAGTTTCTGATTTGATAGAAGAATAACAGATATGTTTCGCTAGGTACGCGATTCGTGCTGATCGATGTATCTCGATGATGTTTTTGTTTTCGTTTTTGTTTTCGTTTTTGTTTTCGTTTTTGTTTTCGTTTTTGTTTTCGTTTTTGTTTTCGTGTTTGTTTTCGTTTTTGTTTTCGTTTTTGTTTTCGTTTTTGTTTTTGTTTTCGTTTTTGTTTTTGTTTTTGTCCTTGTTTCTGTCCTTGTCTTTGTCTTAATTGGTTTTTGTTTGTACGAGACTAAGTCCAGCGGCATAATGCTCTTCGATCGCACACGACCAAGTCCAGCGGCGTGTCGCTCCTAGGGCTGTTGCGAATACTTAAAAGTCCCTACGGTCAAAATCATTGGGTTGCGACTCACCTTTACGAGTTGCTCGCTCGCTGCGCTCGCTCGGAATGTTATAGCCTTACCTAAAACCAATCCACCTTGCGTTCGTTTTTCGAAAAGACCGCGATTTTCCGATAATTTACAGACGCGCGGGATCGGTTTTGAGGTTAGGCTAGTTTTATAAGAGCGAGCGAAGCGAGCGAGAAGCTACATCAATTCCCGCGCTATAGTTATATATCAAATGTTCTTTACTAACAATTCTCACCGATCGAAAGAAAGTTTCTGATTTGATAGAAGAATAACAGATATGTTTCGCTAGGTACGCGATTCGTGCTGATCGATGTATCTCGATGATGTTGGTGTTTTCGTTTTTGTTTTCGTTTTTGTTTTCGTTTTTGTTTTCGTTTTTGATTTCGTTTTTGTTTTCGTTTTTGTTTTCGTTTTTGTTTTCGTTTTTGTTTTCGTTTTTGTTTTCGTTTTTGTTTTCGTTTTTGTTTTCGTGTTTGTTTTCGTTTTTGTTTTCGTTTTTGTTTTCGTTTTTGTTTTTGTTTTCGTTTTTGTTTTTGTTTTTGTCCTTGTTTCTGTCCTTGTCTTTGTCTTAATTGGTTTTTGTTTGTACGAGACTAAGTCCAGCGGCATAATGCTCTTCGATCGCACACGACCAAGTCCAGCGGCGTGTCGCTCCTAGGGCTGTTGCGAATACTTAAAAGTCCCTACGGTCAAAATCATTGGGTTGCGACTCACCTTTACGAGTTGCTCGCTCGCTGCGCTCGCTCGGAATGTTATAGCCTTACCTAAAACCAATCCACCTTGCGTTCGTTTTTCGAAAAGACCGCGATTTTCCGATAATTTACAGACGCGCGGGATCGGTTTTGAGGTTAGGCTAGTTTTATAAGAGCGAGCGAAGCGAGCGAGAAGCTACATCAATTCCCGCGCTATAGTTATATATCAAATGTTCTTTACTAACAATTCTCACCGATCGAAAGAAAGTTTCTGATTTGATAGAAGAATAACAGATATGTTTCGCTAGGTACGCGATTCGTGCTGATCGATGAGTCTCGATGATGTTTTTGTTTTCGTTTTTGTTTTCGTTTTTGTTTTCGTTTTTGTTTTCGTTTTTCTTTTCGTGTTTGTTTTCGTTTTTGTTTTCGTTTTTGTTTTCTTTTTTGTTTTCGTTTTTGTTTTCGTTTTTGTTTTCTTTTTTGTTTTCGTTTTTGTTTTCGTTTTTGTTTTCGTTTTTGTTTTCGTTTTTGTTTTCGTTTTTGTTTTCGTTTTTGTTTTCGTTTTTGTTTTCGTTTTTGTTTTCGTTTTTGTTTTCGTTTTTGTTTTCGTTTTTGTTTTCGTTTTTGTTTTCGTTTTTGTTTTCGTTTTTGTTTTCGTTTTTGTTTTTGTTTTCGTTTTTGTTTTCGTTTTTGTTTTCGTTTTTGTTTTCGTTTTTGTTTTCGTTTTTGTTTTCGTTTTTGTTTTCGTTTTTGATTTCGTTTTTGTTTTCGTTTTTGTTTTCGTTTTTGTTTTCGTTTTCGTTTTCGTTTTCGTTTTCGTTTTCGTTTTTGTTTTCGTTTTTGTTTTCGTTTTTGTTTTCGTTTTTGTTTTCGTGTTTGTTTTCGTTTTTGTTTTCGTTTTTGTTTTCGTTTTTGTTTTTGTTTTCGTTTTTGTTTTTGTTTTTGTCCTTGTTTCTGTCCTTGTCTTTGTCTTAATTGGTTTTTGTTTGTACGAGACTAAGTCCAGCGGCATAATGCTCTTCGATCGCACACGACCAAGTCCAGCGGCGTGTCGCTCCTAGGGCTGTTGCGAATACTTAAAAGTCCCTACGGTCAAAATCATTGGGTTGCGACTCACCTTTACGAGTTGCTCGCTCGCTGCGCTCGCTCGGAATGTTATAGCCTTACCTAAAACCAATCCACCTTGCGTTCGTTTTTCGAAAAGACCGCGATTTTCCGATAATTTACAGACGCGCGGGATCGGTTTTGAGGTTAGGCTAGTTTTATAAGAGCGAGCGAAGCGAGCGAGAAGCTACATCAATTCCCGCGCTATAGTTATATATCAAATGTTCTTTACTAACAATTCTCACCGATCGAAAGAAAGTTTCTGATTTGATAGAAGAATAACAGATATGTTTCGCTAGGTACGCGATTCGTGCTGATCGATGAATCTCGATGATGTTTTTGTTTTCGTTTTTGTTTTCGTTTTTGTTTTCGTTTTTGTTTTCGTTTTTCTTTTCGTGTTTGTTTTCGTTTTTGTTTTCGTTTTTGTTTTCTTTTTTGTTTTCGTTTTTGTTTTCGTTTTTGTTTTCTTTTTTGTTTTCGTTTTTGTTTTCGTTTTTGTTTTCGTTTTTGTTTTCGTTTTCGTTTTCGTTTTTGTTTTCGTTTTTGTTTTCGTTTTTGTTTTCGTTTTTGTTTTCGTTTTTGTTTTCGTTTTTGTTTTCGTTTTTGTTTTCGTTTTTGTTTTCGTTTTTGTTTTCGTTTTTGTTTTCGTTTTTGTTTTTGTTTTCGTTTTTGTTTTCGTTTTTGTTTTCGTTTTTGTTTTCGTTTTTGTTTTCGTTTTTGTTTTCGTTTTTGTTTTCGTTTTTGTTTTCGTTTTTGTTTTCGTTTTCGTTTTCGTTTTTGTTTTCGTTTTTGTTTTCGTGTTTGTTTTCGTTTTTGTTTTCGTTTTTGTTTTCGTTTTTGTTTTTGTTTTCGTTTTTGTTTTCGTTTTTGTTTTTGTTTTCCTTTTCGTTTTTGTTTGTGTTTTTGTTTTTGTCCTTGTTTCTGTCCTTGTCTTTGTCTTAATTGGTTTTTGTTTGTACGAGACTAAGTCCAGCGGCATAATGCTCTTCGATCGCACACGACCAAGTCCAGCGGCGTGTCGCTCCTAGGGCTGTTGCGAATACGTAAAAGTCCCTACGGTCAAAATCATTGGGTTGCGACTCACCTTTACGAGTTGCTCGCTCGCTGCGCTCGCTCGGAATGTTATAGCCTTACCTAAAACCAATCCACCTTGCGTTCGTTTTTCGAAAAGACCGCGATTTTCCGATAATTTACAGACGCGCGGGATCGGTTTTGAGGTTAGGCTAGTTTTATAAGAGCGAGCGAAGCGAGCGAGAAGCTACATCAATTCCCGCGCTATAGTTATATATCAAATGTTCTTTACTAACAATTCTCACCGATCGAAAGAAAGTTTCTGATTTGATAGAAGAATAACAGATATGTTTCGCTAGGTACGCGATTCGTGCTGATCGATGTATCTCGATGATGTTTTTGTTTTCGTTTTTGTTTTCGTTTTTGTTTTCGTTTTTGTTTTCGTTTTTCTTTTCGTGTTTGTTTTCGTTTTTGTTTTCGTTTTTGTTTTCTTTTTTGTTTTCGTTTTTGTTTTCGTTTTTGTTTTCTTTTTTGTTTTCGTTTTTGTTTTCGTTTTTGTTTTCGTTTTTGTTTTCGTTTTTGTTTTCGTTTTTGTTTTCGTTTTTGTTTTCGTTTTTGTTTTCGTTTTTGTTTTCGTTTTTGTTTTTGTTTTTGTTTTCGTTTTTGTTTTCGTTTTTGTTTTCGTTTTTGTTTTCGTTTTTGTTTTCGTTTTTGTTTTCGTTTTTGTTTTTGTTTTCGTTTTTGTTTTCGTTTTTGTTTTTGTTTTCCTTTTCGTTTTTGTTTGTGTTTTTGTTTTCGTTTTTGTTTTCGTTTTTGTTTTCGTTTTTGTTTTCGTTTTTGTTTTCGTTTTTGTTTTCGTTTTTGTTTTCGTGTTTGTTTTCGTTTTTGTTTTCGTTTTTGTTTTCGTTTTTGTTTTCGTTTTTGTTTTCGTTTTTGTTTTCGTTTTTGTTTTCGTTTTTGATTTCGTTTTTGTTTTCGTTTTTGTTTTCGTTTTTGTTTTCGTTTTTGTTTTCGTTTTTGTTTTCGTTTTTGTTTTCGTTTTTGTTTTCGTTTTTGTTTTCGTTTTTGTTTTCGTGTTTGTTTTCGTTTTTGTTTTCGTTTTTGTTTTCGTTTTTGTTTTTGTTTTCGTTTTTGTTTTCGTTTTTGTTTTTGTTTTCCTTTTCGTTTTTGTTTTCGTTTTTGTTTTCGTTTTTGTTTTCGTTTTTGTTTTCGTTTTTGTTTTCGTTTTTGTTTTCGTTTTCGTTTTCGTTTTTGTTTTCGTTTTTGTTTTTGTTTTCCTTTTCGTTTTTGTTTGTGTTTTTGTTTTCGTTTTTGTTTTCGTTTTTGTTTTCGTTTTTGTTTTCGTTTTTGTTTTCGTTTTTGTTTTCGTTTTTGTTTTCGTGTTTGTTTTCGTTTTTGTTTTCGTTTTTGTTTTCGTTTTTGTTTTCGTTTTTGTTTTCGTGTTTGTTTTCGTTTTTGTTTTCGTTTTTGTTTTCGTTTTTGTTTTCGTTTTTGTTTTCGTGTTTGTTTTCGTTTTTGTTTTCGTTTTCGTTTTCGTTTTTGTTTTCTTTTTTGTTTTCGTTTTTGTTTTCGTTTTTGTTTTCGTTTTTGTTTTCGTTTTTGTTTTCGTTTTTGTTTTCGTTTTTGTTTTCGTTTTTGTTTTCGTTTTTGTTTTCGTTTTTGATTTCGTTTTTGTTTTCGTTTTTGTTTTCGTTTTTGTTTTCGTTTTTGTTTTCGTTTTTGTTTTCGTTTTTGTTTTCGTTTTTGTTTTCGTGTTTGTTTTTGTTTTCGTTTTTGTTTTCGTTTTTGTTTTCGTTTTTGTTTTCGTTTTTGTTTTCGTTTTTGATTTCGTTTTTGTTTTCGTTTTTGTTTTCGTTTTTGTTTTCGTTTTTGTTTTCGTTTTTGTTTTCGTTTTTGTTTTCGTTTTTGTTTTCGTGTTTGTTTTCGTTTTTGTTTTCGTTTTTGTTTTCGTTTTTGTTTTCGTTTTTGTTTTCGTGTTTGTTTTCGTTTTTGTTTTCGTTTTTGTTTTCGTTTTTGTTTTCGTTTTTGTTTTCGTTTTTGTTTTCGTTTTTGATTTCGTTTTTGTTTTCGTTTTTGTTTTCGTTTTTGTTTTCGTTTTTGTTTTCGTTTTTGTTTTCGTTTTTGTTTTCGTTTTTGTTTTCGTGTTTGTTTTTGTTTTCGTTTTTGTTTTCGTTTTTGTTTTCGTTTTTGTTTTCGTTTTTGTTTTCGTTTTTGATTTCGTTTTTGTTTTCGTTTTTGTTTTCGTTTTTGTTTTCGTTTTTGTTTTCGTTTTTGTTTTCGTTTTTGTTTTCGTTTTTGTTTTCGTTTTTGTTTTCGTTTTTGTTTTCGTTTTTGTTTTCGTTTTTGTTTTCGTTTTTGTTTTCGTTTTTGTTTTCGTTTTTGTTTTCGTTTTTGTTTTCGTTTTTGTTTTCGTTTTTGTTTTTGTTTTCGTTTTTGTTTTCGTTTTTGTTTTCGTTTTTGTTTTCGTTTTTGTTTTCGTTTTTGTTTTCGTTTTTGTTTTTGTTTTCGTTTTTGTTTTCGTTTTTGTTTTTGTTTTCCTTTTCGTTTTTGTTTGTGTTTTTGTTTTCGTTTTTGTTTTCGTTTTTGTTTTTGTTTTCCTTTTCGTTTTTGTTTTCGTTTTTGTTTTCGTTTTTGTTTTCGTTTTTGTTTTCGTTTTTGTTTTCGTTTTTGTTTTCGTTTTTGTTTTCGTTTTTGTTTTCGTTTTTGTTTTCGTTTTTGTTTTCGTTTTTGTTTTCGTTTTTGTTTTCGTTTTTGTTTTCGTTTTCGTTTTCGTTTTTGTTTTTGTTTTCGTTTTTGTTTTCGTTTTTGTTTTCGTTTTTGTTTTCGTTTTTGTTTTCGTTTTTGTTTTTGTTTTCGTTTTTGTTTTCGTTTTTGTTTTTGTTTTCCTTTTCGTTTTTGTTTGTGTTTTTGTTTTCGTTTTTGTTTTCGTTTTTGTTTTCGTTTTTGTTTTCGTTTTTGTTTTCGTTTTTGTTTTCGTTTTTGTTTTCGTGTTTGTTTTCGTTTTTGTTTTCGTTTTCGTTTTCGTGTTTGTTTTCGTGTTTGTTTTCGTTTTTGTTTTCGTTTTTGTTTTCGTTTTTGTTTTCGTTTTTGTTTTCGTTTTTGTTTTCGTTTTTGATTTCGTTTTTGTTTTTGTTTTTGTTTTCGTTTTTGTTTTCGTTTTTGTTTTCGTTTTTGTTTTCGTTTTTGTTTTCGTTTTTGTTTTCGTGTTTGTTTTCGTTTTTGTTTTCGTTTTTGTTTTCGTTTTTGTTTTTGTTTTCGTTTTTGTTTTTGTTTTTGTCCTTGTTTCTGTCCTTGTCTTTGTCTTAATTGGTTTTTGTTTGTACGAGACTAAGTCCAGCGGCATAATGCTCTTCGATCGCACACGACCAAGTCCAGCGGCGTGTCGCTCCTAGGGCTGTTGCGAATACTTAAAAGTCCCTACGGTCAAAATCATTGGGTTGCGACTCACCTTTACGAGTTGCTCGCTCGCTGCGCTCGCTCGGAATGTTATAGCCTTACCTAAAACCAATCCACCTTGCGTTCGTTTTTCGAAAAGACCGCGATTTTCCGATAATTTACAGACGCGCGGGATCGGTTTTGAGGTTAGGCTAGTTTTATAAGAGCGAGCGAAGCGAGCGAGAAGCTACATCAATTCCCGCGCTATAGTTATATATCAAATGTTCTTTACTAACAATTCTCACCGATCGAAAGAAAGTTTCTGATTTGATAGAAGAATAACAGATATGTTTCGCTAGGTACGCGATTCGTGCTGATCGATGTATCTCGATGATGTTTTTGTTTTCGTTTTTGTTTTCGTTTTTGTTTTTGTTTTTGTCCTTGTTTCTGTCCTTGTCTTTGTCTTAATTGGTTTTTGTTTGTACGAGACTAAGTCCAGCGGCATAATGCTCTTCGATCGCACACGACCAAGTCCAGCGGCGTGTCGCTCCTAGGGCTGTTGCGAATACTTAAAAGTCCCTACGGTCAAAATCATTGGGTTGCGACTCACCTTTACGAGTTGCTCGCTCGCTGCGCTCGCTCGGAATGTTATAGCCTTACCTAAAACCAATCCACCTTGCGTTCGTTTTTCGAAAAGACCGCGATTTTCCGATAATTTACAGACGCGCGGGATCGGTTTTGAGGTTAGGCTAGTTTTATAAGAGCGAGCGAAGCGAGCGAGAAGCTACATCAATTCCCGCGCTATAGTTATATATCAAATGTTCTTTACTAACAATTCTCACCGATCGAAAGAAAGTTTCTGATTTGATAGAAGAATAACAGATATGTTTCGCTAGGTACGCGATTCGTGCTGATCGATGTATCTCGATGATGTTTTTGTTTTCGTTTTTGTTTTCTTTTTTGTTTTCGTTTTTGTTTTCGTTTTTGTTTTCTTTTTTGTTTTCGTTTTTGTTTTCGTTTTTGTTTTCTTTTTTGTTTTCGTTTTTGTTTTCGTTTTTGTTTTCTTTTTTGTTTTCGTTTTTGTTTTCGTTTTTGTTTTCGTTTTTGTTTTCGTTTTTGTTTTCGTTTTTGTTTTCGTTTTTGTTTTCGTGTTTGTTTTTGTTTTCGTTTTTGTTTTCGTTTTTGTTTTCGTTTTTGTTTTCGTTTTTGTTTTTGTTTTCGTTTTTGTTTTCGTTTTTGTTTTTGTTTTCCTTTTCGTTTTTGTTTTCGTTTTTGTTTTCGTTTTTGTTTTCGTTTTTGTTTTCGTTTTTGTTTTCGTTTTTGTTTTCGTTTTTGTTTTCGTTTTCGTTTTCGTTTTTGTTTTCTTTTTTGTTTTCGTTTTTGTTTTCGTTTTTGTTTTCGTTTTTGTTTTCGTTTTTGTTTTCGTTTTTGTTTTCGTTTTTGTTTTCGTTTTTGTTTTCGTTTTTGATTTCGTTTTTGTTTTCGTTTTTGTTTTCGTTTTTGTTTTCGTTTTTGTTTTCGTTTTTGTTTTCGTTTTTGTTTTCGTTTTTGTTTTCGTGTTTGTTTTCGTTTTTGTTTTCGTTTTTGTTTTCGTTTTTGTTTTTGTTTTCGTTTTTGTTTTTGTTTTTGTCCTTGTTTCTGTCCTTGTCTTTGTCTTAATTGGTTTTTGTTTGTACGAGACTAAGTCCAGCGGCATAATGCTCTTCGATCGCACACGACCAAGTCCAGCGGCGTGTCGCTCCTAGGGCTGTTGCGAATACGTAAAAGTCCCTACGGTCAAAATCATTGGGTTGCGACTCACCTTTACGAGTTGCTCGCTCGCTGCGCTCGCTCGGAATGTTATAGCCTTACCTAAAACCAATCCACCTTGCGTTCGTTTTTCGAAAAGACCGCGATTTTCCGATAATTTACAGACGCGCGGGATCGGTTTTGAGGTTAGGCTAGTTTTATAAGAGCGAGCGAAGCGAGCGAGAAGCTACATCAATTCCCGCGCTATAGTTATATATCAAATGTTCTTTACTAACAATTCTCACCGATCGAAAGAAAGTTTCTGATTTGATAGAAGAATAACAGATATGTTTCGCTAGGTACGCGATTCGTGCTGATCGATGTATCTCGATGATGTTGTTGTTTTCGTTTTCGTTTTTGTTTTCGTTTTTGTTTTTGTTTTCGTTTTTGTTTTCGTTTTTGTTTTTGTTTTCCTTTTCGTTTTTGTTTGTGTTTTTGTTTTCGTTTTTGTTTTCGTTTTTGTTTTCGTTTTTGTTTTCGTTTTTGTTTTCGTTTTTGTTTTCGTGTTTGTTTTCGTTTTTGTTTTCGTTTTTGTTTTCGTTTTT
>NW_026869738.1:247500-270000 GCF_905332965.1 Bombus pascuorum | reverse complement strand
CGGCATAATGCTCTTCGATCGCACACGACCAAGTCCAGCGGCGTGTCGCTCCTAGGGCTGTTGCGAATACTTAAAAGTCCCTACGGTCAAAATCATTGGGTTGCGACTCACCTTTACGAGTTGCTCGCTCGCTGCGCTCTCTCGGAATGTTATAGCCTTACCTAAAACCAATCCACCTTGCGTTCGTTTTTCGAAAAGACCGCGATTTTCCGATAATTTACAGACGCGCGGGATCGGTTTTGAGGTTAGGCTAGTTTTATAAGAGCGAGCGAAGCGAGCGAGAAGCTACATCAATTCCCGCGCTATAGTTATATATCAAATGTTCTTTACTAACAATTCTCACCGATCGAAAGAAAGTTTCTGATTTGATAGAAGAATAACAGATATGTTTCGCTAGGTACGCGATTCGTGCTGATCGATGTATCTCGATGATGTTTTTGTTTTCGTTTTTGTTTTCGTTTTTGTTTTCGTTTTTGTTTTCCTTTTTCTTTTCGTGTTTGTTTTCGTTTTTGTTTTCGTTTTTGTTTTCTTTTTTGTTTTCGTTTTTGTTTTCGTTTTTGTTTTCTTTTTTGTTTTCGTTTTTGTTTTCGTTTTCGTTTTCGTTTTTGTTTTCGTTTTTGTTTTCGTTTTTGTTTTCGTTTTTGTTTTCGTTTTTGTTTTCGTTTTTGTTTTCGTTTTTGTTTTCGTTTTTGTTTTCGTTTTTGTTTTCGTTTTTGTTTTCGTTTTTGTTTTCGTTTTTGATTTCGTTTTTGTTTTCGTTTTTGTTTTCGTTTTTGTTTTCGTTTTTGTTTTCGTTTTTGTTTTCGTTTTTGTTTTCGTTTTTGTTTTCGTTTTTGTTTTCGTTTTTGTTTTCGTGTTTGTTTTCGTTTTTGTTTTCGTTTTTGTTTTCGTTTTTGTTTTTGTTTTCGTTTTTGTTTTTGTTCTTGTCCTTGTTTCTGTCCTTGTCTTTGTCTTCATTGGTTTTTGTTTGTACGAGACTAAGTCCAGCGGCATAATGCTCTTCGATCGCACACGACCAAGTCCAGCGGCGTGTCGCTCCTAGGGCTGTTGCGAATACTTAAAAGTCCCTACGGTCAAAATCATTGGGTTGCGACTCACCTTTACGAGTTGCTCGCTCGCTGCGCTCGCTCGGAATGTTATAGCCTTACCTAAAACCAATCCACCTTGCGTTCGTTTTTCGAAAAGACCGCGATTTTCCGATAATTTACAGACGCGCGGGATCGGTTTTGAGGTTAGGCTAGTTTTATAAGAGCGAGCGAAGCGAGCGAGAAGCTACATCAATTCCCGCGCTATAGTTATATATCAAATGTTCTTTACTAACAATTCTCACCGATCGAAAGAAAGTTTCTGATTTGATAGAAGAATAACAGATATGTTTCGCTAGGTACGCGATTCGTGCTGATCGATGTATCTCGATGATGTTGGTGTTTTCGTTTTTGTTTTCGTTTTTGTTTTCGTTTTTGTTTTCGTTTTTGTTTTCGTTTTTGTTTTCGTTTTTGTTTTCGTTTTTGTTTTCGTTTTCGTTTTCGTTTTTGTTTTCTTTTTTGTTTTCGTTTTTGTT
Organism: Bombus pascuorum; assembly: GCF_905332965.1. Lineage (NCBI taxonomy): Eukaryota > Metazoa > Arthropoda > Insecta > Hymenoptera > Apidae > Bombus > Bombus pascuorum. Next base: position 268,439 of record NW_026869738.1, on the reverse strand, counting down.
TTCGTTTTTGTTTTCGTTTTTGTTTTCGTTTTTGTTTTCGTTTTTGTTTTCGTTTTTGTTTTCGTTTTTGTTTTCGTTTTTGTTTTCGTTTTTGTTTTCGTTTTTGTTTTCGTTTTTGTTTTCGTTTTTGTTTTCGTTTTTGTTTTCGTTTTTGTTTTCGTTTTTGTTTTCGTGTTTGTTTTCGTTTTTGTTTTCGTTTTTGTTTTCTTTTTTGTTTTCGTTTTTGTTTTCGTTTTTGTTTTCGTTTATGTTTTCGTTTTTGTTTTCGTTTTTGTTTTCGTTTTTGTTTTCGTTTTTGTTTTCGTGTTTGTTTCCGTTTTTGTTTTCGTTTTCGTTTTCGTTTTTGTTTTCTTTTTTGTTTTCGTTTTTGTTTTCGTTTTTGTTTTCGTTTTTGTTTTCGTTTTTGTTTTCGTTTTTGTTTTCGTTTTTGTTTTCGTTTTTGTTTTCGTTTTTGTTTTCGTTTTTGATTTCGTTTTTGTTTTCGTTTTTGATTTCGTTTTTGTTTTCGTTTTTGTTTTCGTTTTTGTTTTTGTTTTCCTTTTCGTTTTTTTTTTCGATTTTGTTTTCGTTTTTGTTTTCGTTTTTGTTTTCGTTTTTGTTTTTGTTTTTGTTTTTGTTTTTGTTTTTGTTTTCGTTTTTGTTTTCGTTTTTGTTTTCGTTTTTGTTTTCGTTTTTGTTTTCGTTTTTGTTTTCGTTTTTGTTTTCGTTTTTGTTTTCGTTTTCCTTTTCGTTTTTGTTTGTGTTTTTGTTTTTGTCCTTGTTTCTGTCCTTGTCTTTGTCTTAATTGGTTTTTGTTTGTACGAGACTAAGTCCAGCGGCATAATGCTCTTCGATCGCACACGACCAAGTCCAGCGGCGTGTCGCTCCTAGGGCTGTTGCGAATACTTAAAAGTCCCTACGGTCAAAATCATTGGGTTGCGACTCACCTTTACGAGTTGCTCGCTCGCTGCGCTCGCTCGGAATGTTATAGCCTTACCTAAAACCAATCCACCTTGCGTTCGTTTTTCGAAAAGACCGCGATTTTCCGATAATTTACAGACGCGCGGGATCGGTTTTGAGGTTAGGCTAGTTTTATAAGAGCGAGCGAAGCGAGCGAGAAGCTACATCAATTCCCGCGCTATAGTTATATATCAAATGTTCTTTACTAACAATTCTCACCGATCGAAAGAAAGTTTCTGATTTGATAGAAGAATAACAGATATGTTTCGCTAGGTACGCGATTCGTGCTGATCGATGTATCTCGATGATGTTTTTGTTTTCGTTTTTGTTTTCGTTTTTGTTTTCGTTTTTGTTTTCGTTTTTCTTTTCGTGTTTGTTTTCGTTTTTGTTTTCGTTTTTGTTTTCTTTTTTGTTTTTGTTTTTGTTTTCGTTTTTGTTTTCTTTTTTGTTTTCGTTTTTGTTTTCGTTTTTGTTTTCGTTTTTGTTTTCGTTTTCGTTTTTGTTTTCGTTTTTGTTTTCGTGTTTGTTTTCGTTTTTGTTTTCGTTTTTGTTTTCGTTTTTGTTTTTGTTTTCGTTTTTGTTTTCGTTTTTGTTTTTGTTTTCCTTTTCGTTTTTGTTTGTGTTTTTGTTTTCGTTTTTGTTTTCGTTTTTGTTTTCGTTTTTGTTTTCGTTTTTGTTTTCGTTTTTGTTTTCGTTTTTGTTTTCGTGTTTGTTTTCGTTTTTGTTTTCGTTTTTGTTTTCGTTTTCGTTTTTGTTTTCGTTTTTGTTTTTGTTTTCGTTTTCTTTTCGTTTTTGTTTTTGTTTTCCTTTTCGTTTTTGTTTGTGTTTTTGTTTTTGTCCTTGTTTCTGTCCTTGTCTTTGTCTTAATTGGTTTTTGTTTGTACGAGACTAAGTCCAGCGGCATAATGCTCTTCGATCGCACACGACCAAGTCCAGCGGCGTGTCGCTCCTAGGGCTGTTGCGAATACTTAAAAGTCCCTACGGTCAAAATCATTGGGTTGCGACTCACCTTTACGAGTTGCTCGCTCGCTGCGCTCGCTCGGAATGTTATAGCCTTACCTAAAACCAATCCACCTTGCGTTCGTTTTTCGAAAAGACCGCGATTTTCCGATAATTTACAGACGCGCGGGATCGGTTTTGAGGTTAGGCCAGTTTTATAAGAGCGAGCGAAGCGAGCGAGAAGCTACATCAATTCCCGCGCTATAGTTATATATCAAATGTTCTTTACTAACAATTCTCACCGATCGAAAGAAAGTTTCTGATTTGATAGAAGAATAACAGATATGTTTCGCTAGGTACGCGATTCGTGCTGATCGATGTATCTCGATGATGTTTTTGTTTTCGTTTTTGTTTTCGTTTTTGTTTTCGTTTTTGTTTTCCTTTTTCTTTTCGTGTTTGTTTTCGTTTTTGTTTTCGTTTTTGTTTTCTTTTTTGTTTTCGTTTTTGTTTTCGTTTTTGTTTTCTTTTTTGTTTTCGTTTTTGTTTTCGTTTTCGTTTTCGTTTTCGTTTTTGTTTTCGTTTTTGTTTTCGTTTTTGTTTTCGTTTTTGTTTTCGTTTTTGTTTTCGTTTTTGATTTCGTTTTTGTTTTCGTTTTTGTTTTCGTTTTTGTTTTCGTTTTTGTTTTCGTTTTTGTTTTCGTTTTTGTTTTCTTTTTTGTTTTCGTTTTTGTTTTCGTTTTTGCTTTCGTTTTTGTTTTCGTTTTTGTTTTCGTTTTTGTTTTCGTTTTTGTTTTCGTTTTTGTTTTCGTTTTTGTTTTCGTTTTTGATTTCGTTTTTGTTTTCGTTTTTGTTTTCGTTTTTGTTTTCGTTTTTGTTTTCGTTTTTGTTTTCGTTTTTGTTTTCGTTTTTGTTTTCGTGTTTGTTTTCGTTTTTGTTTTCGTTTTTGTTTTCGTTTTTGTTTTTGTTTTCGTTTTTGTTTTTGTTTTTGTCCTTGTTTCTGTCCTTGTCTTTGTCTTAATTGGTTTTTGTTTGTACGAGACTAAGTCCAGCGGCATAATGCTCTTCGTTCGCACACGACCAAGTCCAGCGGCGTGTCGCTCCTAGGGCTGTTGCGAATACTTAAAAGTCCCTACGGTCAAAATCATTGGGTTGCGACTCACCTTTACGAGTTGCTCGCTCGCTGCGCTCGCTCGGAATGTTATAGCCTTACCTAAAACCAATCCACCTTGCGTTCGTTTTTCGAAAAGACCGCGATTTTCCGATAATTTACAGACGCGCGGGATCGGTTTTGAGGTTAGGCTAGTTTTATAAGAGCGAGCGAAGCGAGCGAGAAGCTACATCAATTCCCGCGCTATAGTTATATATCAAATGTTCTTTACTAACAATTCTCACCGATCGAAAGAAAGTTTCTGATTTGATAGAAGAATAACAGATATGTTTCGCTAGGTACGCGATTCGTGCTGATCGATGTATCTCGATGATGTTGTTGTTTTCGTTTTTGTTTTCGTTTTTGTTTTCGTTTTTGTTTTCGTTTTTCTTTTCGTGTTTGTTTTCGTTTTTGTTTTCGTTTTTGTTTTCTTTTTGTTTTCGTTTTTGTTTTCGTTTTTGTTTTCTTTTTTGTTTTCGTTTTTGTTTTCGTTTTTGTTTTCGTTTTTGTTTTCGTTTTTGTTTTCGTTTTTGTTTTCGTTTTTGTTTTCGTTTTTTTTTTCGTTTTTGTTTTCGTTTTTGTTTTTGTTTTCGTTTTTGTTTTCGTTTTTGTTTTCGTTTTTGTTTTCGTTTTTGTTTTCGTTTTTGTTTTCGTTTTTGTTTTTGTTTTCCTTTTCGTTTTTGTTTGTGTTTTTGTTTTCGTTTTTGTTTTCGTTTTTGTTTTCGTTTTTGTTTTCGTTTTTGTTTTCGTTTTTGTTTTCGTTTTTGTTTTCGTGTTTGTTTTCGTTTTTGTTTTCGTTTTTGTTTTCGTTTTTGTTTTTGTTTTCGTTTTTGTTTTCGTTTTTGTTTTTGTTTTCCTTTTCGTTTTTGTTTGTGTTTTTGTTTTTGTCCTTGTTTCTGTCCTTGTCTTTGTCTTAATTGGTTTTTGTTTGTACGAGACTAAGTCCAGCGGCATAATGCTCTTCGATCGCACACGACCAAGTCCAGCGGCGTGTCGCTCCTAGGGCTGTTGCGAATACTTAAAAGTCCCTACGGTCAAAATCATTGGGTTGCGACTCACCTTTACGAGTTGCTCGCTCGCTGCGCTCGCTCGGAATGTTATAGCCTTACCTAAAACCAATCCACCTTGCGTTCGTTTTTCGAAAAGACCGCGATTTTCCGATAATTTACAGACGCGCGGGATCGGTTTTGAGGTTAGGCTAGTTTTATAAGAGCGAGCGAAGCGAGCGAGAAGCTACATCAATTCCCGCGATATAGTTATATATCAAATGTTCTTTACTAACAATTCTCACCGATCGAAAGAAAGTTTCTGATTTGATAGAAGAATAACAGATATGTTTCGCTAGGTACGCGATTCGTGCTGATCGATGTATCTCGATGATGTTTTTGTTTTCGTTTTTGTTTTCGTTTTTGTTTTCGTTTTTGTTTTCGTTTTTGTTTTCGTTTTTGTTTTCGTTTTTGTTTTCGTTTTTGTTTTCGTTTTTGTTTTCGTTTTTGTTTTCGTTTTTGTTTTCGTGTTTGTTTTCGTTTTTGTTTTCGTTTTCGTTTTCGTTTTTGTTTTCTTTTTTGTTTTCGTTTTTGTTTTCGTTTTTGTTTTCGTTTTTGTTTTCGTTTTTGTTTTCGTTTTTGTTTTCGTTTTTGTTTTCGTTTTTGTTTTCGTTTTTGTTTTCGTTTTTGATTTCGTTTTTGTTTTCGTTTTTGTTTTCGTTTTTGTTTTCGTTTTTGTTTTCGTTTTTGTTTTCGTTTTTGTTTTCGTTTTTGTTTTCGTTTTTGTTTTCGTTTTTGTTTTCGTGTTTGTTTTCGTTTTTGTTTTCGTTTTTGTTTTCGTTTTTGTTTTTGTTTTCGTTTTTGTTTTTGTTTTTGTCCTTGTTTCTGTCCTTGTCTTTGTCTTAATTGGTTTTTGTTTGTACGAGACTAAGTCCAGCGGCATAATGCTCTTCGATCGCACACGACCAAGTCCAGCGGCGTGTCGCTCCTAGGGCTGTTGCGAATACTTAAAAGTCCCTACGGTCAAAATCATTGGGTTGCGACTCACCTTTACGAGTTGCTCGCTCGCTGCGCTCGCTCGGAATGTTATAGCCTTACCTAAAACCAATCCACCTTGCGTTCGTTTTTCGAAAAGACCGCGATTTTCCGATAATTTACAGACGCGCGGGATCGGTTTTGAGGTTAGGCTAGTTTTATAAGAGCGAGCGAAGCGAGCGAGAAGCTACATCAATTCCCGCGCTATAGTTATATATCAAATGTTCTTTACTAACAATTCTCACCGATCGAAAGAAAGTTTCTGATTTGATAGAAGAATAACAGATATGTTTCGCTAGGTACGCGATTCGTGCTGATCGATGTATCTCGATGATGTTGGTGTTTTCGTTTTTGTTTTCGTTTTTGTTTTCGTTTTTGTTTTCGTTTTTGATTTCGTTTTTGTTTTCGTTTTTGTTTTCGTTTTTGTTTTCGTTTTCGTTTTCGTTTTTGTTTTCTTTTTTGTTTTCGTTTTTGTTTTCGTTTTTGTTTTCGTTTTTGTTTTCGTTTTTGTTTTCGTTTTTGTTTTCGTTTTTGTTTTCGTTTTTGTTTTCGTTTTTGTTTTCGTTTTTGATTTCGTTTTTGTTTTCGTTTTTGTTTTCGTTTTTGTTTTCGTTTTTGTTTTCGTTTTTGTTTTCGTTTTTGTTTTCGTTTTTGTTTTCGTTTTTGTTTTCGTTTTTGTTTTCTTTTTTGTTTTCGTTTTTGTTTTCGTTTTTGTTTTCGTTTATGTTTTCGTTTTTGTTTTCGTTTTTGTTTTCGTTTTTGTTTTCGTTTTTGTTTTCGTGTTTGTTTCCGTTTTTGTTTTCGTTTTCGTTTTCGTTTTTGTTTTCTTTTTTGTTTTCGTTTTTGTTTTCGTTTTTGTTTTCGTTTTTGTTTTCGTTTTTGTTTTCGTTTTTGTTTTCGTTTTTGTTTTCGTTTTTGTTTTCGTTTTTGTTTTCGTTTTTGATTTCGTTTTTGTTTTCGTTTTTGATTTCGTTTTTGTTTTCGTTTTTGTTTTCGTTTTTGTTTTTGTTTTCCTTTTCGTTTTTTTTTTCGATTTTGTTTTCGTTTTTGTTTTCGTTTTTGTTTTCTTTTTTGTTTTCGTTTTCGTTTTCGTTTTCGTTTTTGTTTTCGTTTTTGTTTTCGTTTTTGTTTTCGTTTTTGTTTTCGTTTTTGTTTTCGTTTTTGTTTTTGTTTTTGTTTTTGTTTTTGTTTTTGTTTTTGTTTTTGTTTTCGTTTTTGTTTTCGTTTTTGTTTTCGTTTTTGTTTTCGTTTTTGTTTTCGTTTTTGTTTTCGTTTTTGTTTTCGTTTTCCTTTTCGTTTTTGTTTGTGTTTTTGTTTTTGTCCTTGTTTCTGTCCTTGTCTTTGTCTTAATTGGTTTTTGTTTGTACGAGACTAAGTCCAGCGGCATAATGCTCTTCGATCGCACACGACCAAGTCCAGCGGCGTGTCGCTCCTAGGGCTGTTGCGAATACTTAAAAGTCCCTACGGTCAAAATCATTGGGTTGCGACTCACCTTTACGAGTTGCTCGCTCGCTGCGCTCGCTCGGAATGTTATAGCCTTACCTAAAACCAATCCACCTTGCGTTCGTTTTTCGAAAAGACCGCGATTTTCCGATAATTTACAGACGCGCGGGATCGGTTTTGAGGTTAGGCTAGTTTTATAAGAGCGAGCGAAGCGAGCGAGAAGCTACATCAATTCCCGCGCTATAGTTATATATCAAATGTTCTTTACTAACAATTCTCACCGATCGAAAGAAAGTTTCTGATTTGATAGAAGAATAACAGATATGTTTCGCTAGGTACGCGATTCGTGCTGATCGATGTATCTCGATGATGTTTTTGTTTTCGTTTTTGTTTTCGTTTTTGTTTTCGTTTTTGTTTTCGTTTTTCTTTTCGTGTTTGTTTTCGTTTTTGTTTTCGTTTTTGTTTTCTTTTTTGTTTTCGTTTTTGTTTTCGTTTTTGTTTTCTTTTTTGTTTTCGTTTTTGTTTTCGTTTTTGTTTTCGTTTTCGTTTTCGTTTTCGTTTTCGTTTTCGTTTTTGTTTTCGTTTTTGTTTTCGTTTTTGTTTTCGTTTTTGTTTTCGTTTTTGTTTTCGTTTTTGTTTTTGTTTTCGTTTTTGTTTTCGTTTTTGTTTTCGTTTTTGTTTTCGTTTTTGTTTTCGTTTTTGTTTTCGTTTTTGTTTTTGTTTTCGTTTTTGTTTTCGTTTTTGTTTTCGTTTTTGTTTTCGTTTTTGTTTTCGTTTTTGTTTTCGTTTTTGTTTTCGTTTTTGTTTTCGTTTTTGTTTTCGTTTTTGTTTTCGTTTTTGTTTTCGTTTTTGTTTTTGTTTTCGTTTTTGTTTTCGTTTTTGTTTTTGTTTTCCTTTTCGTTTTTGTTTGTGTTTTTGTTTTTGTCCTTGTTTCTGTCCTTGTCTTTGTCTTAATTGGTTTTTGTTTGTACGAGACTAAGTCCAGCGGCATAATGCTCTTCGATCGCACACGACCAAGTCCAGCGGCGTGTCGCTCCTAGGGCTGTTGCGAATACTTAAAAGTCCCTACGGTCAAAATCATTGGGTTGCGACTCACCTTTACGAGTTGCTCGCTCGCTGCGCTCGCTCGGAATGTTATAGCCTTACCTAAAACCAATCCACCTTGCGTTCGTTTTTCGAAAAGACCGCGATTTTCCGATAATTTACAGACGCGCGGGATCGGTTTTGAGGTTAGGCTAGTTTTATAAGAGCGAGCGAAGCGAGCGAGAAGCTACATCAATTCCCGCGCTATAGTTATATATCAAATGTTCTTTACTAACAATTCTCACCGATCGAAAGAAAGTTTCTGATTTGATAGAAGAATAACAGATATGTTTCGCTAGGTACGCGATTCGTGCTGATCGATGTATCTCGATGATGTTGTTGTTTTCGTTTTTGTTTTCGTTTTTGTTTTCGTTTTTGTTTTCGTTTTTGATTTCGTTTTTGTTTTCGTTTTTGTTTTCGTTTTTGTTTTCGTTTTTGTTTTCGTTTTTGTTTTCGTTTTTGTTTTCGTTTTTGTTTTCGTGTTTGTTTTCGTTTTTGTTTTCGTTTTCGTTTTTGTTTTTGTTTTTGTTTTTGATATTGTTTTTGTTTTTGTCCTTGTTTCTGTCCTTGTCTTTGTCTTAATTGGTTTTTGTTTGTACGAGACTAAGTCCAGCGGCATAATGCTCTTCGATCGCACACGACCAAGTCCAGCGGCGTGTCGCTCCTAGGGCTGTTGCGAATACTTAAAAGTCCCTACGGTCAAAATCATTGGGTTGCGACTCACCTTTACGAGTTGCTCGCTCGCTGCGCTCGCTCGGAATGTTATAGCCTTACCTAAAACCAATCCACCTTGCGTTCGTTTTTCGAAAAGACCGCGATTTTCCGATAATTTACAGACGCGCGGGATCGGTTTTGAGGTTAGGCTAGTTTTATAAGAGCGAGCGAAGCGAGCGAGAAGCTACATCAATTCCCGCGCTATAGTTATATATCAAATGTTCTTTACTAACAATTCTCACCGATCGAAAGAAAGTTTCTGATTTGATAGAAGAATAACAGATATGTTTCGCTAGGTACGCGATTCGTGCTGATCGATGTATCTCGATGATGTTTTTGTTTTCGTTTTTGTTTTCGTTTTTGTTTTCGTTTTTGTTTTCGTTTTTCTTTTCGTGTTTGTTTTCGTTTTTGTTTTCGTTTTTGTTTTCTTTTTTGTTTTCGTTTTTGTTTTCGTTTTTGTTTTCTTTTTTGTTTTCGTTTTTGTTTTCGTTTTTGTTTTCGTTTTCGTTTTCGTTTTCGTTTTCGTTTTCGTTTTCGTTTTTGTTTTCGTTTTTGTTTTCGTTTTTGTTTTCGTTTTTGTTTTCGTTTTTGTTTTCGTTTTTGTTTTTGTTTTCGTTTTTGTTTTCGTTTTTGTTTTCGTTTTTGTTTTCGTTTTTGTTTTCGTTTTTGTTTTCGTTTTTGTTTTTGTTTTCGTTTTTGTTTTCGTTTTTGTTTTCGTTTTTGTTTTCGTTTTTGTTTTCGTTTTTGTTTTCGTTTTTGTTTTCGTTTTTGTTTTCGTTTTTGTTTTCGTTTTTGTTTTCGTTTTTGTTTTCGTTTTTGTTTTTGTTTTCGTTTTTGTTTTCGTTTTTGTTTTTGTTTTCCTTTTCGTTTTTGTTTGTGTTTTTGTTTTCGTTTTTGTTTTCGTTTTTGTTTTCGTGTTTGTTTTCGTTTTTGTTTTCGTTTTTGTTTTCGTTTTTGTTTTCGTTTTTGTTTTCGTTTTTGTTTTCGTTTTTGTTTTCGTTTTTGTTTTCGTTTTTGTTTTCGTTTTTGTTTTCGTTTTTGTTTTCGTTTTTGTTTTTGTTTTCGTTTTTGTTTTCGTTTTTGTTTTCGTTTTTGTTTTCGTTTTTGTTTTCGTTTTTGTTTTCGTTTTTGTTTTCGTTTTTGTTTTCGTTTTTGTTTTCGTGTTTGTTTTCGTTTTTGTTTTCGTTTTTGTTTTCGTTTTTGTTTTCGTTTTTGTTTTTGTTTTCGTTTTTGTTTTCGTTTTTGTTTTCGTTTTTGTTTTCGTTTTCGTTTTTGTTTTCGTTTTTGTTTTCGTTTTTGTTTTCGTTTTTGTTTTCGTTTTTGTTTTCGTTTTTGTTTTCGTGTTTGTTTTCGTTTTTGTTTTCGTTTTTGTTTTCGTTTTTGTTTTCGTTTTTGTTTTCGTTTTTGTTTTCGTTTTTGTTTTCGTTTTTGTTTTCGTTTTTGTTTTCGTTTTTGTTTTCGTTTTTGTTTTCGTTTTTGTTTTCGTTTTTGTTTTCGTTTTTGTTTTCGTTTTTGTTTTCGTTTTTCATTTCGTTTTTGTTTTCGTTTTTGTTTTCGTTTTTGTTTTTGTTTTCGTTTGTGTTTTCGTTTTTGTTTTCGTTTTTGTTTTCGTTTGTGTTTTCGTTTTTGTTTTCGTTTTTGTTTTCGTTTTTGTTTTCGTTTTTGTTTTTGTTTTCGTTTTTGTTTTCGTTTTTGTTTTCGTTTTTGTTTTCTTTTTTGTTTTCGTTTTTGTTTTCGTTTTTGTTTTCTTTTTTGTTTTCGTTTTTGTTTTCGTTTTTGTTTTCGTTTTTGTTTTCGTTTTTGTTTTCGTTTTTGTTTTCGTTTTTGTTTTCGTTTTTGTTTTCGTTTTTGTTTTCGTTTTTGTTTTTGTTTTCGTTTTTGTTTTCGTTTTTGTTTTCGTTTTTGTTTTCGTTTTTGTTTTCGTTTTTGTTTTTGTTTTCGTTTTTGTTTTCGTTTTCGTTTTCGTTTTCGTTTTTGTTTTCGTTTTTGTTTTTGTTTTCCTTTTCGTTTTTGTTTTCGTTTTTGTTTTCGTTTTTGTTTTCGTTTTTGTTTTCGTTTTTGTTTTCGTTTTTGTTTTCGTTTTTGTTTTCTTTTTTGTTTTCGTTTTTGTTTTCGTTTTTGTTTTCGTTTTTGTTTTCGTTTTTGTTTTCGTTTTTGTTTTCGTTTTTGTTTTCGTTTTTGTTTTCGTTTTTGTTTTCGTTTTTGTTTTTGTTTTCGTTTTTTTTTTCGTTTTTGTTTTCGTTTTTGTTTTCGTTTTTGTTTTCGTTTTTGTTTTTGTTTTCGTTTTTGTTTTCGTTTTTGTTTTTGTTTTCCTTTTCGTTTTTGTTTGTGTTTTTGTTTTCGTTTTTGTTTTCGTTTTTGTTTTCGTTTTTGTTTTCGTTTTTGTTTTCGTTTTTGTTTTCGTTTTTGTTTTCGTTTTTGTTTTCGTGTTTGTTTTCGTTTTTGTTTTCGTTTTTGTTTTCGTTTTTGTTTTTGTTTTCGTTTTTGTTTTTGTTTTTGTCCTTGTTTCTGTCCTTGTCTTTGTCTTAATTGGTTTTTGTTTGTACGAGACTAAGTCCAGCGGCATAATGCTCTTCGATCGCACACGACCAAGTCCAGCGGCGTGTCGCTCCTAGGGCTGTTGCGAATACTTAAAAGTCCCTACGGTCAAAATCATTGGGTTGCGACTCACCTTTACGAGTTGCTCGCTCGCTGCGCTCGCTCGGAATGTTATAGCCTTACCTAAAACCAATCCACCTTGCGTTCGTTTTTCGAAAAGACCGCGATTTTCCGATAATTTACAGACGCGCGGGATCGGTTTTGAGGTTAGGCTAGTTTTATAAGAGCGAGCGAAGCGAGCGTGAAGCTACATCAATTCCCGCGCTATAGTTATATATCAAATGTTCTTTACTAACAATTCTCACCGATCGAAAGAAAGTTTCTGATTTGATAGAAGAATAACAGATATGTTTCGCTAGGTACGCGATTCGTGCTGATCGATGTATCTCGATGATGTTTTTGTTTTCGTTTTTGTTTTCGTTTTTGTTTTCGTTTTTGTTTTCGTTTTTGTTTTCGTTTTTGTTTTCGTTTTTGTTTTCGTTTTTGTTTTCGTTTTTGTTTTCGTTTTTGTTTTCGTTTTTGTTTTCGTTTTTGCTTTTGTTTTCGTTTTTGTTTTCGTTTTTGTTTTCGTTTTTGTTTTCGTTTTTGTTTTCGTTTTTGTTTTCGTTTTTGTTTTCGTTTTTGTTTTCGTTTTTGTTTTCGTTTTTGTTTTCGTTTTTGTTTTCGTTTTTGTTTTTGTTTTCGTTTTTGTTTTCGTTTTTGTTTTTGTTTTCCTTTTCGTTTTTGTTTGTGTTTTTGTTTTCGTTTTTGTTTTCGTTTTCGTTTTCGTTTTCGTTTTCGTTTTCGTTTTCGTTTTCGTTTTCGTTTTCGTTTTCGTTTTCGTTTTCGTTTTCGTTTTCGTTTTCGTTTTCGTTTTCGTTTTCGTTTTCGTTTTCGTTTTCGTTTTCGTTTTCGTTTTCGTTTTCGTTTTCGTTTTCGTTTTCGTTTTCGTTTTCGTTTTCGTTTTCGTTTTCGTTTTCGTTTTCGTTTTCGTTTTCGTTTTCGTTTTCGTTTTCGTTTTCGTTTTCGTTTTCGTTTTCGTTTTCGTTTTCGTTTTCGTTTTCGTTTTCGTTTTCGTTTTCGTTTTCGTTTTCGTTTTCGTTTTCGTTTTCGTTTTCGTTTTCGTTTTCGTTTTCGTTTTCGTTTTCGTTTTCGTTTTCGTTTTCGTTTTCGTTTTCGTTTTCGTTTTCGTTTTCGTTTTCGTTTTCGTTTTCGTTTTCGTTTTCGTTTTCGTTTTCGTTTTCGTTTTCGTTTTCGTTTTCGTTTTCGTTTTCGTTTTCGTTTTCGTTTTCGTTTTCGTTTTTGTTTTCGTTTTTGTTTTCGTTTTTGTTTTCGTTTTTCTTTTCGTTTTTGTTTTCGTTTTTGTTTTCTTTTTTGTTTTCGTTTTTGTTTTCGTTTTTGTTTTCGTTTTTGTTTTCGTTTTTGTTTTCGTTTTTGTTTTCGTTTTTGTTTTCGTTTTTGTTTTCGTTTTTGTTTTCGTTTTTGTTTTCGTTTTTGTTTTCGTTTTTGTTTTTGTTTTCGTTTTTGTTTTCGTTTTTGTTTTCGTTTTTGTTTTCGTTTTTGTTTTCGTTTTTGTTTTCGTTTTTGTTTTTGTTTTCGTTTTTGTTTTCGTTTTTGTTTTCGTTTTTGTTTTCGTTTTTGTTTTCGTTTTTGTTTTCGTTTTTGTTTTTGTTTTCGTTTTTGTTTTCGTTTTTGTTTTCGTTTTTGTTTTCGTTTTTGTTTTTGTTTTCGTTTTTGTTTTCGTTTTTGTTTTTGTTTTCCTTTTCGTTTTTGTTTTCGTTTTTGTTTTCGTTTTTGTTTTCGTTTTTGATTTCGTTTTTGTTTTCGTTTTTGTTTTCGTTTTTGTTTTCGTTTTTGTTTTCGTTTTTGTTTTCGTGTTTGTTTTCGTTTTTGTTTTCGTGTTTGTTTTCGTTTTTGTTTTCGTTTTTGTTTTCGTGTTTGTTTTCGTTTTCGTTTTCGTTTTCGTTTTCGTTTTTGTTTTCGTTTTTGTTTTCGTTTTTGTTTTCGTTTTTGTTTTCGTTTTTGTTTTCGTTTTTGTTTTCGTTTTTGTTTTCGTTTTTGTTTTCGTTTTTGTTTTTGTTTTCGTTTTTGTTTTCGTTTTTGTTTTCGTTTTTGTTTTCGTTTTTGTTTTCGTTTTTGTTTTCGTTTTTGTTTTTGTTTTCGTTTTCGTTTTCGTTTTTGTTTTCGTTTTTGTTTTTGTTTTCCTTTTCGTTTTTGTTTTCGTTTTTGTTTTCGTTTTTGTTTTCGTTTTTGTTTTCGTTTTTGTTTTCGTTTTTGTTTTTGTTTTTGTTTTCGTTTTTGTTTTCGTTTTTGTTTTCGTTTTTGTTTTCGTTTTTGTTTTTGTTTTCGTTTTTGTTTTCGTTTTTGTTTTTGTTTTCCTTTTCGTTTTTGTTTGTGTTTTTGTTTTCGTTTTTGTTTTCGTTTTTGTTTTCGTTTTTGTTTTCGTTTTTGTTTTCGTGTTTGTTTTCGTTTTTGTTTTCGTTTTTGTTTTCGTTTTTGTTTTTGTTTTCGTTTTTGTTTTCGTTTTTGTTTTTGTTTTCCTTTTCGTTTTTGTTTGTGTTTTTGTTTTCGTTTTTGTTTTCGTTTTTGTTTTCGTTTTTGTTTTCGTTTTTGTTTTCGTTTTTGTTTTCGTTTTTGTTTTCGTTTTTGTTTTCGTTTTTGTTTTCGTTTTTGTTTTCGTGTTTGTTTTCGTTTTTGTTTTCGTTTTTGTTTTCGTTTTTGTTTTTGTTTTCTTTTTTGTTTTCGTTTTTGTTTTCGTTTTTGTTTTCTTTTTTGTTTTCGTTTTTGTTTTCGTTTTTGTTTTCGTTTTTGTTTTCGTTTTTGTTTTTGTTTTTGTTTTCGTTTTTGTTTTCGTTTTTGTTTTCGTTTTTGTTTTCGTTTTTGTTTTTGTTTTCGTTTTTGTTTTCGTTTTTGTTTTCGTTTTTGTTTTCGTTTTTGTTTTCGTTTTTGTTTTCGTTTTTGTTTTCGTTTTTGTTTTCGTTTTTGTTTTCGTTTTTGTTTTCGTTTTTGTTTTCGTTTTTGTTTTCGTTTTTGTTTTCGTTTTTGTTTTTGTTTTCCTTTTCGTTTTTGTTTGTGTTTTTGTTTTCGTTTTTGTTTTCGTTTTTGTTTTCGTGTTTGTTTTCGTTTTTGTTTTCGTTTTTGTTTTCTGTTTTGTTTTCGTTTTTGTTTGTGTTTTTGTTTTCGTTTTTGTTTTCGTTTTTGTTTTCGTGTTTGTTTTCGTTTTTGTTTTCGTTTTTGTTTTCTTTTTTGTTTTCGTTTTTGTTTTCGTTTTTGTTTTCGTTTTTGTTTTCGTTTTTGTTTTTGTTTTCTTTTTTGTTTTCGTTTTTGTTTTCGTTTTTGTTTTCTTTTTTGTTTTCGTTTTTGTTTTCGTTTTTGTTTTTGTTTTCCTTTTCGTTTTTGTTTGTGTTTTTGTTTTCGTTTTTGTTTTCGTTTTTGTTTTCGTTTTTGTTTTCGTTTTTGTTTTCGTGTTTGTTTTCGTTTTTGTTTTCGTTTTTGTTTTCGTTTTTGTTTTCGTTTTTGTTTTTGTTTTCTTTTTTGTTTTCGTTTTTGTTTTCGTTTTTGTTTTCGTTTTTGTTTTCGTTTTTGTTTTCGTTTTTGTTTTCGTTTTTGTTTTTGTTTTCGTTTTTGTTTTCGTTTTTGTTTTCGTTTTTGTTTTCGTTTTTGTTTTCGTTTTTGTTTTTGTTTTCCTTTTCGTTTTTGTTTGTGTTTTTGTTTTCGTTTATGTTTTCGTTTTTGTTTTCGTTTTTGTTTTCGTTTTTCTTTTCGTGTTTGTTTTCGTTTTTGTTTTCGTTTTTGTTTTCTTTTTTGTTTTCGTTTTTGTTTTCGTTTTTGTTTTCTTTTTTGTTTTCGTTTTTGTTTTCGTTTTTGTTTTCGTTTTTGATTTCGTTTTTGTTTTCGTTTTTGTTTTCGTTTTTGTTTTCGTTTTTGTTTTCGTTTTTGTTTTCGTTTTTGTTTTCGTTTTTGTTTTCGTTTTTGTTTTCGTTTTTGTTTTCGTTTTTGTTTTCGTTTTTGTTTTCGTTTTTGTTTTCGTTTTTGTTTTCGTTTTTGTTTTTGTTTTCGTTTTTGTTTTCGTTTTTGTTTTCGTTTTTGTTTTCCTTTTCGTTTTTGTTTGTGTTTTTGTTTTCGTTTTTGTTTTCGTTTTTGTTTTCGTTTTTGTTTTCGTTTTTGTTTTCGTGTTTGTTTTCGTTTTTGTTTTCGTTTTTGTTTTCGTTTTTGTTTTCGTTTTTGTTTTCGTTTTTGTTTTCGTTTTTGTTTTCGTTTTTGTTTTTGTTTTCCTTTTCGTTTTTGTTTGTGTTTTTGTTTTCGTTTTTGTTTTCGTTTTTGTTTTCGTTTTTGTTTTCGTTTTTCTTTTCGTGTTTGTTTTCGTTTTTGTTTTCGTTTTTGTTTTCTTTTTTGTTTTCGTTTTTGTTTTCGTTTTTGTTTTCTTTTTTGTTTTCGTTTTTGTTTTCGTTTTTGTTTTCGTTTTTGTTTTCGTTTTTGTTTTCGTTTTTGTTTTTGTTTTTGTTTTCGTTTTTGTTTTCGTTTTCGTTTTCGTTTTTGTTTTCTTTTTTGTTTTCGTTTTCGTTTTCGTTTTCGTTTTCGTTTTTGTTTTCGTTTTTGTTTTCGTTTTTGTTTTCGTTTTTGTTTTCGTTTTTGTTTTCGTTTTTGTTTTCGTTTTTGTTTTCGTTTTTGTTTTTGTTTTCGTTTTTGTTTTTGTTTTTGTCCTTGTTTCTGTCCTTGTCTTTGTCTTAATTGGTTTTTGTTTGTACGAGACTAAGTCCAGCGGCATAATGCTCTTCGATCGCACACGACCAAGTCCAGCGGCGTGTCGCTCCTAGGGCTGTTGCGAATACTTAAAAGTCCCTACGGTCAAAATCATTGGGTTGCGACTCACCTTTACGAGTTGCTCGCTCGCTGCGCTCGCTCGGAATGTTATAGCCTTACCTAAAACCAATCCACCTTGCGTTCGTTTTTCGAAAAGACCGCGATTTTCCGATAATTTACAGACGCGCGGGATCGGTTTTGAGGTTAGGCTAGTTTTATAAGAGCGAGCGAAGCGAGCGAGAAGCTACATCAATTCCCGCGCTATAGTTATATATCAAATGTTCTTTACTAACAATTCTCACCGATCGAAAGAAAGTTTCTGATTTGATAGAAGAATAACAGATATGTTTCGCTAGGTACGCGATTCGTGCTGATCGATGTATCTCGATGATGTTTTTGTTTTCGTTTTTGTTTTCGTTTTTGTTTTCGTTTTTGTTTTCGTTTTTCTTTTCGTGTTTGTTTTCGTTTTTGTTTTCGTTTTTGTTTTCTTTTTTGTTTTCGTTTTTGTTTTCGTTTTTGTTTTCTTTTTTGTTTTCGTTTTTGTTTTCGTTTTTGTTTTCGTTTTTGTTTTCGTTTTTGTTTTCGTTTTTGTTTTCGTTTTTGTTTTTGTTTTCGTTTTTGTTTTCGTTTTTGTTTTTGTTTTCCTTTTCGTTTTTGTTTGTGTTTTTGTTTTCGTTTTTGTTTTCGTTTTTGTTTTCGTTTTTGTTTTCGTTTTTGTTTTCGTGTTTGTTTTCGTTTTTGTTTTCGTTTTTGTTTTCGTTTTTGTTTTTGTTTTCGTTTTTGTTTTCGTTTTTGTTTTTGTTTTCGTTTTTGTTTTCGTTTTTGTTTTCGTTTTTGTTTTCGTTTTTGTTTTCGTTTTTGTTTTCGTTTTTGTTTTTGTTTTTGTTTTTGTTTTCGTTTTTGTTTTTGTTTTCCTTTTCGTTTTTGTTTGTGTTTTTGTTTTCGTTTTTGTTTTCGTTTTTGTTTTCGTTTTTGTTTTCGTTTTTGTTTTCGTTTTTGTTTTCGTTTTTGTTTTCGTTTTTGTTTTCGTTTTTGTTTTCGTTTTTGTTTTCGTGTTTGTTTTCGTTTTTGTTTTCGTTTTTGTTTTTGTTTTCGTTTTTGTTTTCGTTTTTGTTTTCGTTTTTGTTTTCGTTTTTGTTTTCGTTTTTGTTTTCGTGTTTGTTTTCGTTTTTGTTTTCGTTTTTGTTTTCGTTTTTGTTTTCGTTTTTGTTTTCGTTTTTGTTTTCGTTTTTGTTTTCGTTTTTGTTTTCGTTTTTGTTTTCGTTTTTGTTTTCGTTTTTGTTTTTGTTTTTGTTTTCGTTTTTGTTTTCGTTTTTGTTTTCGTTTTTCGTTTCGTTTTTGTTTGTGTTTTTGTTTTCGTTTTTGTTTTCGTTTTTGTTTTCGTTTTTGTTTTCGTTTTTGTTTTCGTGATTGTTTTCGTTTTTGTTTTCGTTTTTGTTTTCGTTTTTGTTTTTGTTTTCGTTTTTGTTTTCGTTTTTGTTTTTGTTATCCTTTTCGTTTTTGTTTGTGTTTTTGTTTTCGTTTTTGTTTTCGTTTTTGTTTTCGTTTTTGTTTTCGTTTTTGTTTTCGTTTTTGTTTTTGTTTTCGTTTTTGTTTTCGTTTTTGTTTTCGTTTTTGTTTTCGTTTTTGTTTTCGTTTTTGTTTTCGTTTTTGTTTTCGTTTTTGTTTTCGTTTTTGTTTTCGTTTTTGTTTTCGTTTTTGTTTTTGTTTTCCTTTTCGTTTTTGTTTGTGTTTTTGTTTTCGTTTTTGTTTTCGTTTTTGTTTTCGTGTTTGTTTTCGTTTTTGTTTTCGTTTTTGTTTTCTGTTTTGTTTTCGTTTTTGTTTGTGTTTTTGTTTTCGTTTTTGTTTTCGTTTTTGTTTTCGTGTTTGTTTTCGTTTTTGTTTTCGTTTTTGTTTTCTTTTTTGTTTTCGTTTTTGTTTTCGTTTTTGTTTTCGTTTTTGTTTTCGTTTTTGTTTTTGTTTTCTTTTTTGTTTTCGTTTTTGTTTTCGTTTTTGTTTTCTTTTTTGTTTTCGTTTTTGTTTTCGTTTTTGTTTTTGTTTTCCTTTTCGTTTTTGTTTGTGTTTTTGTTTTCGTTTTTGTTTTCGTTTTTGTTTTCGTTTTTGTTTTCGTTTTTGTTTTCGTTTTTGTTTTCGTGTTTGTTTTCGTTTTTGTTTTTGTTTTCTTTTTTGTTTTCGTTTTTGTTTTCGTTTTTGTTTTTGTTTTCCTTTTCGTTTTTGTTTTCGTTTTTGTTTTCGTTTTTGTTTTTGTTTTCGTTTTTGTTTTCGTTTTTGTTTTCGTTTTTGTTTTCCTTTTCGTTTTTGTTTGTGTTTTTGTTTTCGTTTTTGTTTTCGTTTTTGTTTTCGTTTTTGTTTTCGTTTTTGTTTTCGTTTTTGTTTTTGTTTTCGTTTTTGTTTTCGTTTTTGTTTTCGTTTTTGTTTTCGTTTTTGTTTGTGTTTTTGTTTTCGTTTTTGTTTTCGTTTTTGTTTTCGTTTTTGTTTTCGTTTTTGTTTTCGTTTTTGTTTTCGTTTTTGTTTTCGTTTTTGTTTTCGTTTTTGTTTTCGTGTTTGTTTTCGTTTTTGTTTTCGTTTTCTTTTTTGTTTTTTTTTTTGTTTTTGATTTTGTTTTTGTTTTTGTCCTTGTTTTCTTTTTTGTTTTCGTTTTTGTTTTCGTTTTTGTTTTCTTTTTTGTTTTCGTTTTTGTTTTCGTTTTTGTTTTCGTTTTTGTTTTCGTTTTTGTTTTCGTTTTTGTTTTCGTTTTTGTTTTCGTTTTTGTTTTCGTTTTTGTTTTCGTTTTTGTTTTCGTTTTTGTTTTCGTTTTTGTTTTCGTTTTTGTTTTCGTTTTTGTTTTCGTTTTTGTTTTCGTTTTTGTTTTCCTTTTCGTTTTTGTTTGTGTTTTTGTTTTCGTTTTTGTTTTCGTTTTTGTTTTCGTTTTTGTTTTCGTTTTTGTTTTCGTGTTTGTTTTCGTTTTTGTTTTCGTTTTTGTTTTCGTTTTTGTTTTCGTTTTTGTTTTCGTTTTTGTTTTTGTTTTCCTTTTCGTTTTTGTTTGTGTTTTTGTTTTCGTTTTTGTTTTCGTTTTTGTTTTCGTTTTTGTTTTCGTTTTTGTTTTCGTTTTTGTTTTCGTTTTTGTTTTCGTTTTTGTTTTCGTTTTTGTTTTCGTTTTTGTTTTCGTTTTTGTTTTTGTTTTCGTTTTTGTTTTTGTTTTTGTCCTTGTTTCTGTCCTTGTCTTTGTCTTAATTGGTTTTTGTTTGTACGAGACTAAGTCCAGCGGCATAATGCTCTTCGATCGCACACGACCAAGTCCAGCGGCGTGTCGCTCCTAGGGCTGTTGCGAATACTTAAAAGTCCCTACGGTCAAAATCATTGGGTTGCGACTCACCTTTACGAGTTGCTCGCTCGCTGCGCTCGCTCGGAATGTTATAGCCTTACCTAAAACCAATCCACCTTGCGTTCGTTTTTCGAAAAGACCGCGATTTTCCGATAATTTACAGACGCGCGGGATCGGTTTTGAGGTTAGGCTAGTTTTATAAGAGCGAGCGAAGCGAGCGAGAAGCTACATCAATTCCCGCGCTATAGTTATATATCAAATGTTCTTTACTAACAATTCTCACCGATCGAAAGAAAGTTTCTGATTTGATAGAAGAATAACAGATATGTTTCGCTAGGTACGCGATTCGTGCTGATCGATGTATCTCGATGATGTTTTTGTTTTCGTTTTTGTTTTCGTTTTTGTTTTCGTTTTTGTTTTCGTTTTTCTTTTCGTGTTTGTTTTCGTTTTTGTTTTCGTTTTTGTTTTCGTTTTTGTTTTCGTTTTTGTTTTCGTTTTTGTTTTCTTTTTTGTTTTCGTTTTTGTTTTCGTTTTTGTTTTCGTTTTTGTTTTCGTTTTTGTTTTCGTGTTTGTTTTCGTTTTTGTTTTCGTTTTTGTTTTCGTTTTTGTTTTCGTTTTTGTTTTCTTTTTTGTTTTCGTTTTTGTTATCGTTTTTGTTTTCTTTTTTGTTTTCGTTTTTGTTTTCGTTTTTGTTTTCGTTTTTGTTTTCGTTTTTGTTTTCGTTTTTGTTTTCGTTTTTGTTTTCGTTTTTGTTTTCGTTTTTGTTTTCGTTTTTGTTTTCGTTTTCGTTTTTGTTTTCGTTTTTGTTTTCGTTTTTGTTTTCGTTTTTGTTTTCGTTTTTGTTTTCGTTTTTGTTTTTGTTTTCGTTTTTGTTTTCGTTTTTGTTTTTGTTTTCCTTTTCGTTTTTGTTTGTGTTTTTGTTTTCGTTTTTGTTTTCGTTTTTGTTTTCGTTTTTGTTTTCGTTTTTGTTTTCGTTTTTGTTTTCGTTTTTGTTTTCGTTTTTGTTTTCGTGTTTGTTTTCGTTTTTGTTTTCGTTTTTGTTTTTGTTTTCGTTTTTGTTTTCGTTTTTGTTTTCGTTTTTGTTTTCGTTTTTGTTTTCGTTTTTGTTTTCGTGTTTGTTTTCGTTTTTGTTTTTGTTTTCGTTTTTGTTTTTGTTTTCGTTTTTGTTTTCGTTTTTGTTTTCGTTTTTGTTTTCGTTTTTGTTTTCGTTTTTGTTTTCGTTTTTGTTTTCGTTTTTGTTTTCGTTTTCGTTTTCGTTTTTGTTTTTGTTTTCGTTTTTGTTTTCGTTTTTGTTTTCGTTTTTGTTTTCGTTTTTGTTTTCGTTTTTGTTTTCGTTTTTGTTTTTGTTTTCGTTTTTGTTTTCGTTTTTGTTTTTGTTTTCCTTTTCGTTTTTGTTTGTGTTTTTGTTTTCGTTTTCGTTTTCGTTTTTGTTTTCGTTTTTGTTTTCGTTTTCGTTTTTGTTTTCGTTTTTGTTTTCGTTTTTGTTTTCGTTTTTGTTTTCGTTTTTGTTTTCGTTTTTGTTTTTGTTTTCGTTTTTGTTTTCGTTTTTGTTTTTGTTTTCCTTTTCGTTTTTGTTTGTGTTTTTGTTTTCGTTTTTGTTTTCGTTTTTGTTTTCGTTTTTGTTTTCGTTTTTGTTTTCGTTTTTGTTTTCGTTTTTGTTTTCGTTTTTGTTTTCGTTTTTGTTTTCGTGTTTGTTTTCGTTTTTGTTTTCGTTTTTGTTTTTGTTTTCGTTTTTGTTTTCGTTTTTGTTTTCGTTTTTGTTTTCGTTTTTGTTTTCGTTTTTGTTTTCGTGTTTGTTTTCGTTTTTGTTTTCGTGTTCGTTTTCGTTTTTGTTTTTGTTTTCGTTTTTGTTTTCTTTTTTGTTTTCGTTTTTGTTTTCGTTTTTGTTTTCTTTTTTGTTTTCGTTTTTGTTTTCGTTTTTGTTTTCGTTTTTGTTTTCGTTTTTGTTTTCGTGTTTGTTTTCGTTTTTG
>NW_026869738.1:212500-242500 GCF_905332965.1 Bombus pascuorum | reverse complement strand
GTTTTTGTTTTCTTTTTTGTTTTCGTTTTTGTTTTCGTTTTTGTTTTCGTTTTTGTTTTCGTTTTTGTTTTTGTTTTTGTTTTCGTTTTTGTTTTCGTTTTTGTTTTCGTTTTTGTTTTCGTTTTTGTTTTTGTTTTCGTTTTTGTTTTCGTTTTTGTTTTCGTTTTTGTTTTCGTTTTTGTTTTCGTTTTTGTTTTCGTTTTTGTTTTCGTTTTTGTTTTCGTTTTTGTTTTCGTTTTTGTTTTCGTTTTTGTTTTCGTTTTTGTTTTTGTTTTCCTTTTCGTTTTTGTTTGTGTTTTTGTTTTCGTTTTTGTTTTCGTTTTTGTTTTCGTGTTTGTTTTCGTTTTTGTTTTCGTTTTTGTTTTCGTTTTTGTTTTCGTTTTTGTTTTCGTTTTTGTTTTCTTTTTTGTTTTCGTTTTTGTTTTCGTGTTTGTTTTCGTTTTTGTTTTCGTTTTTGTTTTCGTTTTTGTTTTCGTTTTTGTTTTCGTGTTTGTTTTCGTTTTTGTTTTCGTTTTTGTTTTTGTTTTCGTTTTCGTTTTCGTTTTTGTTTTCGTTTTTGTTTTCGTTTTCGTTTTTGTTTTCGTTTTTGTTTTCGTTTTTGTTTTCGTTTTTGTTTTCGTTTTTGTTTTCGTTTTTGTTTTTGTTTTCGTTTTTGTTTTCGTTTTTGTTTTTGTTTTCCTTTTCGTTTTTGTTTGTGTTTTTGTTTTCGTTTTTGTTTTCGTTTTTGTTTTCGTTTTTGTTTTCGTTTTTGTTTTCGTTTTTGTTTTCGTTTTTGTTTTCGTGTTTGTTTTCGTTTTTGTTTTCGTTTTTGTTTTCGTTTTTGTTTTCGTTTTTGTTTTCGTTTTTGTTTTCGTTTTTGTTTTTGTTTTCCTTTTCGTTTTTGTTTGTGTTTTTGTTTTCGTTTTTGTTTTCGTTTTTGTTTTCGTGTTTGTTTTCGTTTTTGTTTTCGTTTTTGTTTTCTGTTTTGTTTTCGTTTTTGTTTGTGTTTTTGTTTTCGTTTTTGTTTTCGTTTTTGTTTTCGTGTTTGTTTTCGTTTTTGTTTTCGTTTTTGTTTTCTTTTTTGTTTTCGTTTTTGTTTTCGTTTTTGTTTTTGTTTTCTTTTTTGTTTTCGTTTTTGTTTTCGTTTTTGTTTTCTTTTTTGTTTTCGTTTTTGTTTTCGTTTTTGTTTTTGTTTTCCTTTTCGTTTTTGT
The DNA here is from genome assembly GCF_905332965.1 of Bombus pascuorum. Taxonomy (NCBI): domain Eukaryota; kingdom Metazoa; phylum Arthropoda; class Insecta; order Hymenoptera; family Apidae; genus Bombus; species Bombus pascuorum. Next base: position 241,310 of record NW_026869738.1, on the reverse strand, counting down.
TTGTGTTTTTGTTTTCGTTTTTGTTTTCGTTTTTGTTTTCGTTTTTGTTTTCGTTTTTGTTTTCGTTTTTGTTTTCGTTTTTGTTTTCGTTTTTGTTTTCGTTTTTGTTTTCGTGTTTGTTTTCGTTTTTGTTTTTGTTTTCGTTTTTGTTTTCGTTTTTGTTTTCGTTTTTGTTTTTGTTTTCCTTTTCGTTTTTGTTTTCGTTTTTGTTTTCGTTTTTGTTTTTGTTTTCGTTTTTGTTTTCGTTTTTGTTTTCGTTTTTGTTTTCCTTTTCGTTTTTGTTTGTGTTTTTGTTTTCGTTTTTGTTTTCGTTTTTGTTTTCGTTTTTGTTTTCGTTTTTGTTTTCGTTTTTGTTTTCGTTTTTGTTTTCGTGTTTGTTTTCGTTTTTGTTTTCGTTTTTGTTTTCGTTTTTGTTTTCGTTTTTGTTTTCGTTTTTGTTTTCGTTTTTGTTTTCGTTTTTGTTTTCGTTTTTGTTTTCGTTTTTGTTTTCGTTTTTGTTTTCGTTTTTGTTTTCGTTTTTGTTTTCGTTTTTGTTTTCGTTTTTCATTTCGTTTTTGTTTTCGTTTTTGTTTTCGTTTTTGTTTTCGTTTTTGTTTTCGTTTTTGTTTTCGTTTTTGTTTTCGTTTTTGTTTTCGTTTTTGTTTTTGTTTTCGTTTGTGTTTTCGTTTTTGTTTTCGTTTTTGTTTTCGTTTTTGTTTTCGTTTTTGTTTTTGTTTTCGTTTTTGTTTTCGTTTTTGTTTTCGTTTTTGTTTTCTTTTTTGTTTTCGTTTTTGCTTTCGTTTTTGTTTTCTTTTTTGTTTTCGTTTTTGTTTTCGTTTTTGTTTTCGTTTTTGTTTTCGTTTTTGTTTTCGTTTTTGTTTTCGTTTTTGTTTTCGTTTTTGTTTTCGTTTTTGTTTTCGTTTTTGTTTTCGTTTTTGTTTTCGTTTTTGTTTTTGTATTCGTTTTTGTTTTCGTTTTTGTTTTCGTTTTCCTTTTCGTTTTTGTTTTCGTTTTTGTTTTCGTTTTTGTTTTCGTTTTTGTTTTTGTTTTCGTTTTTGTTTTTGTTTTTGTTTTCCTTTTCGTTTTTGTTTTCGTTTTTGTTTTCGTTTTTGTTTTCGTTTTTGTTTTCGTTTTTGTTTTCGTTTTTGTTTTCGTTTTTGTTTTCGTTTTTGTTTTCGTTTTTGTTTTTGTTTTTGTTTTTGTTTTCGTTTTTGTTTTTGTTTTCCTTTTCGTTTTTGTTTGTGTTTTTGTTTTCGTTTTTGTTTTCGTTTTTGTTTTCGTTTTTGTTTTCGTTTTTGTTTTCGTTTTTGTTTTCGTTTTTGTTTTCGTTTTTGTTTTCGTGTTTGTTTTCGTTTTTGTTTTCGTTTTTGTTTTCGTTTTTGTTTTCGTTTTTGTTTTCGTTTTTGTTTTCGTTTTTGTTTTCGTTTTTGTTTTCGTTTTTGTTTTCGTTTTCGTTTTTGTTTTCGTTTTTGTTTTCGTTTTTGTTTTCGTTTTTGTTTTCGTTTTTGTTTTCGTTTTTGTTTTTGTTTTCGTTTTTGTTTTCGTTTTTGTTTTTGTTTTCCTTTTCGTTTTTGTTTGTGTTTTTGTTTTCGTTTTTGTTTTCGTTTTTGTTTTCGTTTTTGTTTTCGTGTTTGTTTTCGTTTTTGTTTTCGTTTTTGTTTTCTTTTTTGTTTTCGTTTTTGTTTTCGTTTTTGTTTTCGTTTTTGTTTTCGTTTTTGTTTTCGTTTTTGTTTTCGTTTTTGTTTTTGTTTTCCTTTTCGTTTTTGTTTGTGTTTTTGTTTTCGTTTTTGTTTTCGTTTTTGTTTTCGTTTTTGTTTTCGTTTTTGTTTTCGTTTTTGTTTTCGTTTTTGTTTTCGTGTTTGTTTTCGTTTTTGTTTTCGTTTTTGTTTTTGTTTTCGTTTTTGTTTTCGTTTTTGTTTTCGTTTTTGTTTTCGTTTTTGTTTTCGTTTTTGTTTTCTTTTTTGTTTTCGTTTTTGTTTTCGTTTTTGTTTTCGTTTTTGTTTTCGTTTTTGTTTTCGTTTTTGTTTTCGTTTTTGTTTTCGTTTTTGTTTTCGTTTTTGTTTTCGTTTTTGATTTCGTTTTTGTTTTCGTTTTTGTTTTCGTTTTTGTTTTCGTTTTTGTTTTCGTTTTTGTTTTCGTTTTTGTTTTCGTTTTTGTTTTCGTTTTTGTTTTCGTTTTTGTTTTTGTTTTCCTTTTCGTTTTTGTTTGTGTTTTTGTTTTCGTTTTTGTTTTCGTTTTTGTTTTCGTGTTTGTTTTCGTTTTTGTTTTCGTTTTTGTTTTCGTTTTTGTTTTCGTTTTTGTTTTCGTTTTTGTTTTCTTTTTTGTTTTCGTTTTTGTTTTCGTGTTTGTTTTCGTTTTTGTTTTCGTTTTTGTTTTCGTTTTTGTTTTCGTTTTTGTTTTCGTGTTTGTTTTCGTTTTTGTTTTCGTTTTTGTTTTTGTTTTCGTTTTCGTTTTCGTTTTTGTTTTCGTTTTTGTTTTCGTTTTCGTTTTTGTTTTCGTTTTTGTTTTCGTTTTTGTTTTCGTTTTTGTTTTCGTTTTTGTTTTCGTTTTTGTTTTTGTTTTCGTTTTTGTTTTCGTTTTTGTTTTTGTTTTCCTTTTCGTTTTTGTTTGTGTTTTTGTTTTCGTTTTTGTTTTCGTTTTTGTTTTCGTTTTTGTTTTCGTTTTTGTTTTCGTTTTTGTTTTCGTTTTTGTTTTCGTTTTTGTTTTCGTGTTTGTTTTCGTTTTTGTTTTCGTTTTTGTTTTTGTTTTCGTTTTTGTTTTCGTTTTTGTTTTCGTTTTTGTTTTCGTTTTTGTTTTCGTTTTTGTTTTCGTGTTTGTTTTCGTTTTTGTTTTTGTTTTCGTTTTTGTTTTTGTTTTCGTTTTTGTTTTCTTTTTTGTTTTCGTTTTTGTTTTCGTTTTTGTTTTCTTTTTTGTTTTCGTTTTTGTTTTCGTTTTTGTTTTCGTTTTTGTTTTCGTTTTTGTTTTCGTTTTTGTTTTCGTTTTTGTTTTCGTTTTTGTTTTCGTTTTTGTTTTCGTTTTCGTTTTTGTTTTCGTTTTTGTTTTCGTTTTTGTTTTCGTTTTTGTTTTCGTTTTTGTTTTCGTTTTTGTTTTTGTTTTCGTTTTTGTTTTCGTTTTTGTTTTCGTTTTTCATTTCGTTTTTGTTTGTGTTTTTGTTTTCGTTTTTGTTTTCGTTTTTGTTTTCGTTTTTGTTTTCGTTTTTGTTTTCGTTTTTGTTTTCGTTTTTGTTTTCGTGTTTGTTTTCGTTTTTGTTTTCGTTTTTGTTTTCGTTTTTGTTTTTGTTTTCGTTTTTGTTTTCGTTTTTGTTTTTGTTTTCCTTTTCGTTTTTGTTTGTGTTTTTGTTTTCGTTTTTGTTTTCGTTTTTGTTTTCGTTTTTGTTTTCGTTTTTGTTTTCGTTTTTGTTTTCGTTTTTGTTTTCGTTTTTGTTTTCGTTTTTGTTTTCGTTTTTGTTTTCGTGTTTGTTTTCGTTTTTGTTTTCGTTTTTGTTTTCGTTTTTGTTTTTGTTTTCTTTTTTGTTTTCGTTTTTGTTTTCGTTTTTGTTTTCTTTTTTGTTTTCGTTTTTGTTTTCGTTTTTGTTTTCGTTTTTGTTTTCGTTTTTGTTTTTGTTTTTGTTTTCGTTTTTGTTTTCGTTTTTGTTTTCGTTTTTGTTTTCGTTTTTGTTTTTGTTTTTGTTTTCGTTTTTGTTTTCGTTTTTGTTTTCGTTTTTGTTTTCGTTTTTGTTTTCGTTTTTGTTTTCGTTTTTGTTTTCGTTTTTGTTTTCGTTTTTGTTTTCGTTTTTGTTTTCGTTTTTGTTTTTGTTTTCCTTTTCGTTTTTGTTTGTGTTTTTGTTTTCGTTTTTGTTTTCGTTTTTGTTTTCGTGTTTGTTTTCGTTTTTGTTTTCGTTTTTGTTTTCTGTTTTGTTTTCGTTTTTGTTTGTGTTTTTGTTTTCGTTTTTGTTTTCGTTTTTGTTTTCGTGTTTGTTTTCGTTTTTGTTTTCGTTTTTGTTTTCTTTTTTGTTTTCGTTTTTGTTTTCGTTTTTGTTTTTGTTTTCTTTTTTGTTTTCGTTTTTGTTTTCGTTTTTGTTTTCTTTTTTGTTTTCGTTTTTGTTTTCGTTTTTGTTTTTGTTTTCCTTTTCGTTTTTGTTTGTGTTTTTGTTTTCGTTTTTGTTTTCGTTTTTGTTTTCGTTTTTGTTTTCGTTTTTGTTTTCGTTTTTGTTTTCGTTTTTGTTTTCGTTTTTGTTTTCGTGTTTGTTTTCGTTTTTGTTTTTGTTTTTTTTTTTGTTTTCGTTTTTGTTTTCGTTTTTGTTTTTGTTTTCCTTTTCGTTTTTGTTTTCGTTTTTGTTTTCGTTTTTGTTTTTGTTTTCGTTTTTGTTTTCGTTTTTGTTTTCGTTTTTGTTTTCCTTTTCGTTTTTGTTTGTGTTTTTGTTTTCGTTTTTGTTTTCGTTTTTGTTTTCGTTTTTGTTTTCGTTTTTGTTTTCGTTTTTGTTTTCGTTTTTGTTTTCGTGTTTGTTTTCGTTTTTGTTTTCGTTTTTGTTTTCGTTTTTGTTTTCGTTTTTGTTTTCGTTTTTGTTTTCGTTTTTGTTTTCGTTTTTGTTTTCGTTTTTGTTTTCGTTTTTGTTTTCGTTTTTGTTTTCGTTTTTGTTTTCGTTTTTGTTTTCGTTTTTGTTTTCGTTTTTCATTTCGTTTTTGTTTTCGTTTTTGTTTTCGTTTTTGTTTTCGTTTTTGTTTTCGTTTTTGTTTTCGTTTTTGTTTTCGTTTTTGTTTTCGTTTTTGTTTTTGTTTTCGTTTGTGTTTTCGTTTTTGTTTTCGTTTTTGTTTTCGTTTTTGTTTTCGTTTTTGTTTTTGTTTTCGTTTTTGTTTTCGTTTTTATTTTCGTTTTTGTTTTCTTTTTTGTTCTCGTTTTTGTTTTCGTTTTTGTTTTCTTTTTTGTTTTCGTTTTTGTTTTCGTTTTTGTTTTCGTTTTTGTTTTCGTTTTTGTTTTCGTTTTTGTTTTCGTTTTTGTTTTCGTTTTTGTTTTCGTTTTTGTTTTCGTTTTTGTTTTTGTTTTCGTTTTTGTTTTCGTTTTTGTTTTCGTTTTCCTTTTCGTTTTTGTTTTCGTTTTTGTTTTCGTTTTTGTTTTCGTTTTTGTTTTTGTTTTCGTTTTTGTTTTTGTTTTTGTTTTCCTTTTCGTTTTTGTTTTCGTTTTTGTTTTCGTTTTTGTTTTCGTTTTTGTTTTCGTTTTTGTTTTCGTTTTTGTTTTCGTTTTTGTTTTCGTTTTTGTTTTCGTTTTTGTTTTTGTTTTCGTTTTTGTTTTCGTTTTTGTTTTTGTTTTCCTTTTCGTTTTTGTTTGTGTTTTTGTTTTCGTTTTTGTTTTCGTTTTTGTTTTCGTTTTTGTTTTCGTTTTTGTTTTCGTTTTTGTTTTCGTTTTTGTTTTCGTTTTTGTTTTCGTGTTTGTTTTCGTTTTTGTTTTCGTTTTTGTTTTCGTTTTTGTTTTCGTTTTTGTTTTCGTTTTTGTTTTCGTTTTTGTTTTCGTTTTTGTTTTCGTTTTCGTTTTTGTTTTCGTTTTTGTTTTCGTTTTTGTTTTCGTTTTTGTTTTCGTTTTTGTTTTCGTTTTTGTTTTTGTTTTCGTTTTTGTTTTCGTTTTTGTTTTTGTTTTCCTTTTCGTTTTTGTTTGTGTTTTTGTTTTCGTTTTTGTTTTCGTTTTTGTTTTCGTTTTTGTTTTCGTGTTTGTTTTCGTTTTTGTTTTCGTTTTTGTTTTCTTGTTTTCGTTTTTGTTTTCGTTTTTGTTTTCGTTTTTGTTTTCGTTTTTGTTTTCGTTTTTGTTTTCGTTTTTGTTTTTGTTTTCCTTTTCGTTTTTGTTTGTGTTTTTGTTTTCGTTTTTGTTTTCGTTTTTGTTTTCGTTTTTGTTTTCGTTTTTGTTTTCGTTTTTGTTTTCGTTTTTGTTTTCGTGTTTGTTTTCGTTTTTGTTTTCGTTTTTGTTTTTGTTTTCGTTTTTGTTTTCGTTTTTGTTTTCGTTTTTGTTTTCGTTTTTTTTTTCGTTTTTGTTTTCTTTTTTTTTTTCGTTTTTGTTTTCGTTTTTGTTTTCGTTTTTGTTTTCGTTTTTGTTTTCGTTTTTGTTTTCGTTTTTGTTTTCGTTTTTGTTTTCGTTTTTGTTTTCGTTTTTGATTTCGTTTTTGTTTTCGTTTTTGTTTTCGTTTTTGTTTTCGTTTTTGTTTTCGTTTTTGTTTTCGTTTTTGTTTTCGTTTTTGTTTTCGTTTTTGTTTTCGTTTTTGTTTTCGTTTTTGTTTTCGTTTTTGTTTTCGTTTTTGTTTTCGTTTTTGTTTTCGTTTTTGTTTTCGTGTTTGTTTTCGTTTTTGTTCTTGTTTTCGTTTTTGTTTTTGTTTTTGTTTTTGTTTTCCTTTTCGTTTTTGTTTGTGTTTTTGTTTTCGTTTTTGTTTTCGTTTTTGTTTTCGTTTTTGTTTTCGTTTTTGTTTTCGTTTTTGTTTTCGTTTTTGTTTTCGTGTTTGTTTTCGTTTTTGTTTTCGTTTTTGTTTTTGTTTTCGTTTTTGTTTTCGTTTTTGTTTTCGTTTTTGTTTTCGTTTTTGTTTTTGTTTTCGTTTTTGTTTTCGTTTTTGTTTTTGTTTTCGTTTTTGTTTTTGTTTTTGTCCTTGTTTCTGTCCTTGTCTTTGTCTTAATTGGTTTTTGTTTGTACGAGACTAAGTCCAGCGGCATAATGCTCTTCGATCGCACACGACCAAGTCCAGCGGCGTGTCGCTCCTATGGCTGTTGCGAATACTTAAAAGTCCCTACGGTCAAAATCATTGGGTTGCGACTCACCTTTACGAGTTGCTCGCTCGCTGCGCTCGCTCGGAATGTTATAGCCTTACCTAAAACCAATCCACCTTGCGTTCGTTTTTCGAAAAGACCGCGATTTTCCGATAATTTACAGACGCGCGGGATCGGTTTTGAGGTTAGGCTAGTTTTATAAGAGCGAGCGAAGCGAGCGAGAAGCTACATCAATTCCCGCGCTATAGTTATATATCAAATGTTCTTTACTAACAATTCTCACCGATCGAAAGAAAGTTTCTGATTTGATAGAAGAATAACAGATATGTTTCGCTAGGTACGCGATTCGTGCTGATCGATGTATCTCGATGATGTTTTTGTTTTCGTTTTTGTTTTCGTTTTTGTTTTCGTTTTTGTTTTCGTTTTTCTTTTCGTGTTTGTTTTCGTTTTTGTTTTCGTTTTTGTTTTCGTTTTTGTTTTCGTTTTTGTTTTCGTTTTTGTTTTCTTTTTTGTTTTCGTTTTTGTTTTCGTTTTTGTTTTCGTTTTTGTTTTCGTTTTTGTTTTCGTGTTTGTTTTCGTTTTTGTTTTCGTTTTTGTTTTCGTTTTTGTTTTCGTTTTTGTTTTCTTTTTTGTTTTCGTTTTTGTTTTCGTTTTTGTTTTCTTTTTTGTTTTCGTTTTTGTTTTCGTTTTTGTTTTTGTTTTTGTTTTCGTTTTTGTTTTCGTTTTTGTTTTCGTGTTTGTTTTCGTTTTTGTTTTCGTTTTTGTTTTCTTTTTTGTTTTCGTTTTTGTTTTCGTTTTTGTTTTCTTTTTTGTTTTCGTTTTTGTTTTCGTTTTTGTTTTCTTTTTTGTTTTCGTTTTTGTTTTCGTTTTTGTTTTCGTTTTTGTTTTCGTTTTTGTTTTCGTTTTTGTTTTCGTTTTTGTTTTCGTTTTTGTTTTCGTTTTTGTTTTCGTTTTTGTTTTCGTTTTCGTTTTTGTTTTCGTTTTTGTTTTCGTTTTTGTTTTCGTTTTTGTTTTCGTTTTTGTTTTCGTTTTTGTTTTTGTTTTCGTTTTTGTTTTCGTTTTTGTTTTCGTTTTTCCTTTCGTTTTTGTTTGTGTTTTTGTTTTCGTTTTTGTTTTCGTTTTTGTTTTCGTTTTTGTTTTCGTTTTTGTTTTCGTGTTTGTTTTCGTTTTTGTTTTCGTTTTTGTTTTCGTTTTTGTTTTTGTTTTCGTTTTTGTTTTCGTTTTTGTTTTTGTTTTCCTTTTCGTTTTTGTTTGTGTTTTTGTTTTCGTTTTTGTTTTCGTTTTTGTTTTTGTTTTTGTTTTCGTTTTTGTTTTCGTTTTTGTTTTCGTTTTTGTTTTCCTTTTCGTTTTTGTTTGTGTTTTTGTTTTCGTTTTTGTTTTCGTTTTTGTTTTCGTTTTTGTTTTCGTTTTTGTTTTCGTTTTTGTTTTCGTTTTTGTTTTCGTGTTTGTTTTCGTTTTTGTTTTCGTTTTTGTTTTCGTTTTTGTTTTCGTTTTTGTTTTCGTTTTTGTTTTCGTTTTTGTTTTCGTTTTTGTTTTCGTTTTTGTTTTCGTTTTTGTTTTCGTTTTTGTTTTCGTTTTTGTTTTCGTTTTTGTTTTCGTTTTTGTTTTCGTTTTTGTTTTCGTTCTTGTTTTCGTTTTTGTTTTCGTTTTTGTTTTCGTTTTTCATTTCGTTTTTGTTTTCGTTTTTGTTTTCGTTTTTGTTTTCGTTTTTGTTTTCGTTTTTGTTTTCGTTTTTGTTTTCGTTTTTGTTTTCGTTTTTGTTTTTGTTTTCGTTTGTGTTTTCGTTTTTGTTTTCGTTTTTGTTTTCGTTTTTGTTTTCGTTTTTGTTTTTGTTTTCGTTTTTGTTTTCGTTTTTGTTTTCGTTTTTGTTTTCTTTTTTGTTTTCGTTTTTGTTTTCGTTTTTGTTTTCTTTTTTGTTTTCGTTTTTGTTTTCGTTTTTGTTTTCGTTTTTGTTTTCGTTTTTGTTTTCGTTTTTGTTTTCGTTTTTGTTTTCGTTTTTGTTTTCGTTTTTGTTTTCGTTTTTGTTTTTGTTTTCGTTTTTGTTTTCGTTTTTGTTTTCGTTTTTGTTTTCGTTTTTGTTTTTGTTTTCCTTTTCGTTTTTGTTTGTGTTTTTGTTTTCGTTTTTGTTTTCGTTTTTGTTTTCGTTTTTGTTTTCGTTTTTCTTTTCGTGTTTGTTTTCGTTTTTGTTTTCGTTTTTGTTTTCGTTTTTGTTTTCGTTTTTGTTTTCGTTTTTGTTTTCGTTTTTGTTTTCGTGTTTGTTTTCGTTTTTGTTTTTGTTTTTGTTTTCGTTTTTGTTTTCGTTTTTGTTTTCGTTTTTGTTTTTGTTTTTGTTTTTGTTTTCGTTTTTGTTTTCGTTTTTGTTTTCGTTTTTGTTTTTGTTTTCCTTTTCGTTTTTGTTTGTGTTTTTGTTTTCGTGTTTGTTTTCGTTTTTGTTTTCGTTTTTGTTTTCGTTTTTCTTTTCGTGTTTGTTTTCGTTTTTGTTTTCGTTTTTGTTTTCGTTTTTGTTTTCGTTTTTGTTTTTGTTTTCCTTTTCGTTTTTGTTTGTGTTTTTGTTTTCGTTTTTGTTTTCGTTTTTGTTTTCGTTTTTGTTTTCGTTTTTGTTTTCGTTTTTGTTTTCGTTTTTGTTTTCGTTTTTGTTTTCGTTTTTGTTTTCGTTTTTGTTTTCGTGTTTGTTTTCGTTTTTGTTTTTGTTTTCTTTGTTGTTTTCGTTTTTGTTTTCGTTTTTGTTTTTGTTTTCCTTTTCGTTTTTGTTTTCGTTTTTGTTTTCGTTTTTGTTTTTGTTTTCGTTTTTGTTTTCGTTTTTGTTTTCGTTTTTGTTTTCCTTTTCGTTTTTGTTTGTGTTTTTGTTTTTGTTTTTGTTTTCGTTTTTGTTTTCGTTTTTGTTTTCGTTTTTGTTTTCGTTTTTGTTTTCGTTTTTGTTTTCGTGTTTGTTTTCGTTTTTGTTTTCGTTTTTGTTTTCGTTTTTGTTTTCGTGTTTGTTTTCGTTTTTGTTTTCGTTTTTGTTTTTGTTTTCGTTTTTGTTTTCGTTTTTGTTTTCGTTTTCCTTTTCGTTTTTGTTTTCGTTTTTGTTTTCGTTTTTGTTTTCGTTTTTGTTTTTGTTTTCGTTTTTGTTTTTGTTTTTGTTTTCGTTTTTGTTTTCGTTTTTGTTTTCGTTTTTGTTTTCGTTTTTGTTTTCGTTTTTGTTTTCGTTTTTGTTTTCGTTTTTGTTTTCGTTTTTGTTTTTGTTTTCGTTTTTGTTTTCGTTTTTGTTTTTGTTTTCCTTTTCGTTTTTGTTTGTGTTTTTGTTTTCGTTTTTGTTTTCGTTTTTGTTTTCGTTTTTGTTTTCGTTTTTGTTTTCGTTTTTGTTTTCGTTTTTGTTTTCGTTTTTGTTTTCGTGTTTGTTTTCGTTTTTGTTTTCGTTTTTGTTTTCGTTTTTGTTTTCGTTTTTGTTTTCGTTTTTGTTTTCGTTTTTGTTTTCGTTTTTGTTTTCGTTTTCGTTTTTGTTTTCGTTTTTGTTTTCGTTTTTGTTTTCGTTTTTGTTTTCGTTTTTGTTTTTGTTTTCGTTTTTGTTTTCGTTTTTGTTTTTGTTTTCCTTTTCGTTTTTGTTTGTGTTTTTGTTTTCGTTTTTGTTTTCGTTTTTGTTTTCGTTTTTGTTTTCGTGTTTGTTTTCGTTTTTGTTTTCGTTTTTGTTTTCTTTTTTGTTTTCGTTTTTGTTTTCGTTTTTGTTTTCGTTTTTGTTTTCGTTTTTGTTTTCGTTTTTGTTTTCGTTTTTGTTTTTGTTTTCCTTTTCGTTTTTGTTTGTGTTTTTGTTTTCGTTTTTGTTTTCGTTTTTGTTTTCGTTTTTGTTTTCGTTTTTGTTTTCGTTTTTGTTTTCGTTTTTGTTTTCGTGTTTGTTTTCGTTTTTGTTTTTGTTTTCGTTTTTGTTTTTGTTTTTGTTTTTGTTTTCCTTTTCGTTTTTGTTTGTGTTTTTGTTTTCGTTTTTGTTTTCGTTTTTGTTTTCGTTTTTGTTTTCGTTTTTGTTTTCGTTTTTGTTTTCGTTTTTGTTTTCGTTTTTGTTTTTGTTTTTGTTTTTGTTTTCCTTTTCGTTTTTGTTTTCGTTTTTGTTTTCGTTTTTGTTTTCGTTTTTGTTTTCGTTTTTGTTTTCGTTTTTGTTTTCGTTTTTGTTTTCGTTTTTGTTTTCGTTTTTGTTTTTGTTTTCGTTTTTGTTTTCGTTTTTGTTTTTGTTTTCCTTTTCGTTTTTGTTTGTGTTTTTGTTTTCGTTTTTGTTTTCGTTTTTGTTTTCGTTTTTGTTTTCGTTTTTGTTTTCGTTTTTGTTTTCGTTTTTGTTTTCGTTTTTGTTTTCGTGTTTGTTTTCGTTTTTGTTTTCGTTTTTGTTTTCGTTTTTGTTTTCGTTTTTGTTTTCGTTTTTGTTTTCGTTTTTGTTTTCGTTTTTGTTTTCGTTTTCGTTTTTGTTTTCGTTTTTGTTTTCGTTTTTGTTTTCGTTTTTGTTTTCGTTTTTGTTTTCGTTTTCGTTTTTGTTTTCGTTTTTGTTTTCGTTTTTGTTTTCGTTTTTGTTTTCGTTTTTGTTTTCGTTTTTGTTTTTGTTTTCGTTTTTGTTTTCGTTTTCCTTTTCGTTTTTGTTTGTGTTTTTGTTTTCGTTTTTGTTTTCGTTTTTGTTTTCGTTTTTGTTTTCGTTTTTGTTTTCGTTTTTGTTTTCGTTTTTGTTTTTGTTTTCGTTTTTGTTTTCGTTTTTCTTTTCGTGTTTGTTTTCGTTTTTGTTTTCGTTTTTGTTTTCGTTTTTGTTTTCGTTTTTGTTTTCGTTTTTGTTTTCGTTTTTGTTTTTGTTTTCCTTTTCGTTTTTGTTTGTGTTTTTGTTTTCGTTTTTGTTTTCGTTTTCGTTTTTGTTTTTGTTTTCGTTTTTGTTTTCGTTTTTGTTTTCGTTTTTGTTTTCCTTTTCGTTTTTGTTTGTGTTTTTGTTTTCGTTTTTGTTTTCGTTTTTGTTTTCGTTTTTGTTTTCGTTTTTGTTTTCGTTTTTGTTTTCGTTTTTGTTTTCGTGTTTGTTTTCGTTTTTGTTTTCGTTTTTGTTTTCGTTTTTGTTTTCGTTTTTGTTTTCGTTTTTGTTTTCGTTTTTGTTTTCGTTTTTGTTTTCGTTTTTGTTTTCGTTTTTGTTTTCGTTTTTGTTTTCGTTTTTGTTTTCGTTTTTGTTTTCGTTTTTGTTTTCGTTTTTGTTTTCGTTTTTGTTTTCGTTTTTGTTTTCGTTTTTCATTTCGTTTTTGTTTTCGTTTTTGTTTTCGTTTTTGTTTTCGTTTTTGTTTTCGTTTTTGTTTTCGTTTTTGTTTTCGTTTTTGTTTTCGTTTTTGTTTTTGTTTTCGTTTGTGTTTTCGTTTTTGTTTTCGTTTTTGTTTTCGTTTTTGTTTTCGTTTTTGTTTTTGTTTTCGTTTTTGTTTTCGTTTTTGTTTTCGTTTTTGTTTTCTTTTTTGTTTTCGTTTTTGTTTTCGTTTTTGTTTTCGTTTTTGTTTTCGTTTTTGTTTTCGTTTTTGTTTTCGTTTTTGTTTTCGTTTTTGTTTTCGTTTTTGTTTTCGTTTTTGTTTTCGTTTTTGTTTTCGTTTTTGTTTTCGTTTTTGTTTTTGTTTTCGTTTTTGTTTTCGTTTTTGTTTTCGTTTTTGTTTTCGTTTTTGTTTTTGTTTTCCTTTTCGTTTTTGTTTGTGTTTTTGTTTTCGTTTTTGTTTTCGTTTTTGTTTTCGTTTTTGTTTTCGTTTTTCTTTTCGTGTTTGTTTTCGTTTTTGTTTTCGTTTTTGTTTTCGTTTTTGTTTTCGTTTTTGTTTTCGTTTTTGTTTTCGTTTTTGTTTTCGTGTTTGTTTTCGTTTTTGTTTTTGTTTTTGTTTTCGTTTTTGTTTTCGTTTTTGTTTTCGTTTTTGTTTTTGTTTTCGTTTTTGTTTTCGTTTTTGTTTTCGTTTTTGTTTTCGTTTTTGTTTTTGTTTTCCTTTTCGTTTTTGTTTGTGTTTTTGTTTTCGTTTTTGTTTTCGTTTTTGTTTTCGTTTTTGTTTTCGTTTTTCTTTTCGTGTTTGTTTTCGTTTTTGTTTTCGTTTTTGTTTTCGTTTTTGTTTTCGTTTTTGTTTTTGTTTTCCTTTTCGTTTTTGTTTGTGTTTTTGTTTTCGTTTTTGTTTTCGTTTTTGTTTTCGTTTTTGTTTTCGTTTTTGTTTTCGTTTTTGTTTTTGTTTTCGTTTTTGTTTTCGTTTTCCTTTTCGTTTTTGTTTGTGTTTTTGTTTTCGTTTTTGTTTTCGTTTTTGTTTTCGTTTTTGTTTTCGTTTTTGTTTTCGTTTTTGTTTTCGTTTTTGTTTTTGTTTTCGTTTTTGTTTTCGTTTTTCTTTTCGTGTTTGTTTTCGTTTTTGTTTTCGTTTTTGTTTTCGTTTTTGTTTTCGTTTTTGTTTTCGTTTTTGTTTTCGTTTTTGTTTTTGTTTTCCTTTTCGTTTTTGTTTGTGTTTTTGTTTTCGTTTTTGTTTTCGTTTTCGTTTTTGTTTTTGTTTTCGTTTTTGTTTTCGTTTTTGTTTTCGTTTTTGTTTTCCTTTTCGTTTTTGTTTGTGTTTTTGTTTTCGTTTTTGTTTTCGTTTTTGTTTTCGTTTTTGTTTTCGTTTTTGTTTTCGTTTTTGTTTTCGTTTTTGTTTTCGTGTTTGTTTTCGTTTTTGTTTTCGTTTTTGTTTTCGTTTTTGTTTTCGTTTTTGTTTTCGTTTTTGTTTTCGTTTTTGTTTTCGTTTTTGTTTTCGTTTTTGTTTTCGTTTTTGTTTTCGTTTTTGTTTTCGTTTTTGTTTTCGTTTTTGTTTTCGTTTTTGTTTTCGTTTTTGTTTTCGTTTTTGTTTTCGTTTTTGTTTTCGTTTTTCATTTCGTTTTTGTTTTCGTTTTTGTTTTCGTTTTTGTTTTCGTTTTTGTTTTCGTTTTTGTTTTCGTTTTTGTTTTCGTTTTTGTTTTCGTTTTTGTTTTTGTTTTCGTTTGTGTTTTCGTTTTTGTTTTCGTTTTTGTTTTCGTTTTTGTTTTCGTTTTTGTTTTTGTTTTCGTTTTTGATTTCGTTTTTGTTTTCGTTTTTGTTTTCTTTTTTGTTTTCGTTTTTGTTTTCGTTTTTGTTTTCTTTTTTGTTTTCGTTTTTGTTTTCGTTTTTGTTTTCGTTTTTGTTTTCGTTTTTGTTTTCGTTTTTGTTTTCGTTTTTGTTTTCGTTTTTGTTTTCGTTTTTGTTTTCGTTTTTGTTTTTGTTTTCGTTTTTGTTTTCGTTTTTGTTTTCGTTTTTGTTTTCGTTTTTGTTTTTGTTTTCCTTTTCGTTTTTGTTTGTGTTTTTGTTTTCGTTTTTGTTTTCGTTTTTGTTTTCGTTTTTGTTTTCGTTTTTCTTTTCGTGTTTGTTTTCGTTTTTGTTTTCGTTTTTGTTTTCGTTTTTGTTTTCGTTTTTGTTTTCGTTTTTGTTTTCGTTTTTGTTTTCGTGTTTGTTTTCGTTTTTGTTTTTGTTTTTGTTTTCGTTTTTGTTTTCGTTTTTGTTTTCGTTTTTGTTTTTGTTTTCGTTTTTGTTTTCGTTTTTGTTTTCGTTTTTGTTTTCGTTTTTGTTTTTGTTTTCCTTTTCGTTTTTGTTTGTGTTTTTGTTTTCGTTTTTGTTTTCGTTTTTGTTTTCGTTTTTGTTTTCGTTTTTCTTTTCGTGTTTGTTTTCGTTTTTGTTTTCGTTTTTGTTTTCGTTTTTGTTTTCGTTTTTGTTTTTGTTTTCCTTTTCGTTTTTGTTTGTGTTTTTGTTTTCGTTTTTGTTTTCGTTTTTGTTTTCGTTTTTGTTTTCGTTTTTGTTTTCGTTTTTGTTTTCGTTTTTGTTTTCGTTTTTGTTTTCGTGTTTGTTTTCGTTTTTGTTTTCGTTTTTGTTTTTGTTTTCGTTTTTGTTTTCGTTTTTGTTTTCGTTTTTGTTTTCGTTTTTGTTTTCGTTTTTGTTTTTGTTTTCCTTTTCGTTTTTGTTTGTGTTTTTGTTTTCGTTTTTGTTTTCGTTTTTGTTTTCGTTTTTGTTTTCGTTTTTCTTTTCGTGTTTGTTTTCGTTTTTGTTTTCGTTTTTGTTTTCGTTTTTGTTTTCGTTTTTGTTTTTGTTTTCCTTTTCGTTTTTGTTTGTGTTTTTGTTTTCGTTTTTGTTTTCGTTTTTGTTTTCGTTTTTGTTTTCGTTTTTGTTTTCGTTTTTGTTTTCGTTTTTGTTTTCGTTTTTGTTTTCGTTTTTGTTTTTGTTTTTGTTTTCGTGTTTGTTTTCGTTTTTGTTTTTGTTTTCTTTTTTGTTTTCGTTTTTGTTTTCGTTTTTGTTTTTGTTTTCCTTTTCGTTTTTGTTTTCGTTTTTGTTTTCGTTTTTGTTTTTGTTTTCGTTTTTGTTTTCGTTTTTGTTTTCGTTTTTGTTTTCCTTTTCGTTTTTGTTTGTGTTTTTGTTTTCGTTTTTGTTTTCGTTTTTGTTTTCGTTTTTGTTTTCGTTTTTGTTTTCGTTTTTGTTTTCGTTTTTGTTTTCGTGTTTGTTTTCGTTTTTGTTTTCGTTTTTGTTTTCGTTTTTGTTTTCGTGTTTGTTTTCGTTTTTGTTTTCGTTTTTGTTTTTGTTTTCGTTTTTGTTTTCGTTTTTGTTTTCGTTTTCCTTTTCGTTTTTGTTTTCGTTTTTGTTTTCGTTTTTGTTTTCGTTTTTGTTTTTGTTTTCGTTTTTGTTTTTGTTTTTGTTTTCCTTTTCGTTTTTGTTTTCGTTTTTGTTTTCGTTTTTGTTTTCGTTTTTGTTTTCGTTTTTGTTTTCGTTTTTGTTTTCGTTTTTGTTTTCGTTTTTGTTTTCGTTTTTGTTTTTGTTTTCGTTTTTGTTTTCGTTTTTGTTTTTGTTTTCCTTTTCGTTTTTGTTTGTGTTTTTGTTTTCGTTTTTGTTTTCGTTTTTGTTTTCGTTTTTGTTTTCGTTTTTGTTTTCGTTTTTGTTTTCGTTTTTGTTTTCGTTTTTGTTTTCGTGTTTGTTTTCGTTTTTGTTTTCGTTTTTGTTTTCGTTTTTGTTTTCGTTTTTGTTTTCGTTTTTGTTTTCGTTTTTGTTTTCGTTTTTGTTTTCGTTTTCGTTTTTGTTTTCGTTTTTGTTTTCGTTTTTGTTTTCGTTTTTGTTTTCGTTTTTGTTTTCGTTTTTGTTTTTGTTTTCGTTTTTGTTTTCGTTTTTGTTTTTGTTTTCCTTTTCGTTTTTGTTTGTGTTTTTGTTTTCGTTTTTGTTTTCGTTTTTGTTTTCGTTTTTGTTTTCGTGTTTGTTTTCGTTTTTGTTTTCGTTTTTGTTTTCTTTTTTGTTTTCGTTTTTGTTTTCGTTTTTGTTTTCGTTTTTGTTTTCGTTTTTGTTTTCGTTTTTGTTTTTGTTTTCCTTTTCGTTTTTGTTTGTGTTTTTGTTTTCGTTTTTGTTTTCGTTTTTGTTTTCGTTTTTGTTTTCGTTTTTGTTTTCGTTTTTGTTTTCGTTTTTGTTTTCGTGTTTGTTTTCGTTTTTGTTTTCGTTTTTGTTTTTGTTTTCGTTTTTGTTTTCGTTTTTGTTTTCGTTTTTGTTTTCGTTTTTGTTTTCGTTTTTGTTTTCTTTTTTGTTTTCGTTTTTGTTTTCGTTTTTGTTTTCGTTTTTGTTTTCGTTTTTGTTTTCGTTTTTGTTTTCGTTTTTGTTTTCGTTTTTGTTTTCGTTTTTGTTTTCGTTTTTGATTTCGTTTTTGTTTTCGTTTTTGTTTTCGTTTTTGTTTTCGTTTTTGTTTTCGTTTTTGTTTTCGTTTTTGTTTTCGTTTTTGTTTTCGTTTTTGTTTTCGTTTTTGTTTTCGTTTTTGTTTTCGTTTTTGTTTTCGTTTTTGTTTTCGTTTTTGTTTTCGTTTTTGTTTTCGTTTTTGTTTTCGTGTTTGTTTTCGTTTTTGTTTTTGTTTTCGTTTTTGTTTTTGTTTTTGTTTTTGTTTTCCTTTTCGTTTTTGTTTGTGTTTTTGTTTTCGTTTTTGTTTTCGTTTTTGTTTTCGTTTTTGTTTTCGTTTTTGTTTTCGTTTTTGTTTTCGTTTTTGTTTTCGTGTTTGTTTTCGTTTTTGTTTTCGTTTTTGTTTTTGTTTTCGTTTTTGTTTTCGTTTTTGTTTTCGTTTTTGTTTTCGTTTTTGTTTTTGTTTTCGTTTTTGTTTTCGTTTTTGTTTTTGTTTTCGTTTTTGTTTTTGTTTTTGTCCTTGTTTCTGTCCTTGTCTTTGTCTTAATTGGTTTTTGTTTGTACGAGACTAAGTCCAGCGGCATAATGCTCTTCGATCGCACACGACCAAGTCCAGCGGCGTGTCGCTCCTATGGCTGTTGCGAATACTTAAAAGTCCCTACGGTCAAAATCATTGGGTTGCGACTCACCTTTACGAGTTGCTCGCTCGCTGCGCTCGCTCGGAATGTTATAGCCTTACCTAAAACCAATCCACCTTGCGTTCGTTTTTCGAAAAGACCGCGATTTTCCGATAATTTACAGACGCGCGGGATCGGTTTTGAGGTTAGGCTAGTTTTATAAGAGCGAGCGAAGCGAGCGAGAAGCTACATCAATTCCCGCGCTATAGTTATATATCAAATGTTCTTTACTAACAATTCTCACCGATCGAAAGAAAGTTTCTGATTTGATAGAAGAATAACAGATATGTTTCGCTAGGTACGCGATTCGTGCTGATCGATGTATCTCGATGATGTTTTTGTTTTCGTTTTTGTTTTCGTTTTTGTTTTCGTTTTTGTTTTCGTTTTTCTTTTCGTGTTTGTTTTCGTTTTTGTTTTCGTTTTTGTTTTCGTTTTTGTTTTCGTTTTTGTTTTCGTTTTTGTTTTCTTTTTTGTTTTCGTTTTTGTTTTCGTTTTTGTTTTCGTTTTTGTTTTCGTTTTTGTTTTCGTGTTTGTTTTCGTTTTCGTTTTTGTTTTTGTTTTCGTTTTTGTTTTCGTTTTTGTTTTCGTTTTTGTTTTCGTTTTTGTTTTCGTTTTTGTTTTCGTTTTTGTTTTCGTTTTTGTTTTCGTTTTTGTTTTCGTTTTTGTTTTCGTTTTCGTTTTTGTTTTCGTTTTTGTTTTCGTTTTTGTTTTCGTTTTTGTTTTCGTTTTTGTTTTCGTTTTTGTTTTTGTTTTCGTTTTTGTTTTCGTTTTTGTTTTCGTTTTTCATTTCGTTTTTGTTTGTGTTTTTGTTTTCGTTTTTGTTTTCGTTTTTGTTTTCGTTTTTGTTTTCGTTTTTGTTTTCGTGTTTGTTTTCGTTTTTGTTTTCGTTTTTGTTTTCGTTTTTGTTTTTGTTTTCGTTTTTGTTTTCGTTTTTGTTTTTGTTTTCCTTTTCGTTTTTGTTTGTGTTTTTGTTTTCGTTTTTGTTTTCGTTTTCGTTTTTGTTTTTGTTTTCGTTTTTGTTTTCGTTTTTGTTTTCGTTTTTGTTTTCCTTTTCGTTTTTGTTTGTGTTTTTGTTTTCGTTTTTGTTTTCGTTTTTGTTTTCGTTTTTGTTTTCGTTTTTGTTTTCGTTTTTGTTTTCGTTTTTGTTTTCGTGTTTGTTTTCGTTTTTGTTTTCGTTTTTGTTTTCGTTTTTGTTTTCGTTTTTGTTTTCGTTTTTGTTTTCGTTTTTGTTTTCGTTTTTGTTTTCGTTTTTGTTTTCGTTTTTGTTTTCGTTTTTGTTTTCGTTTTTGTTTTCGTTTTTGTTTTCGTTTTTGTTTTCGTTTTTGTTTTCGTTTTTGTTTTCGTTTTTGTTTTCGTTTTTCATTTCGTTTTTGTTTTCGTTTTTGTTTTCGTTTTTGTTTTCGTTTTTGTTTTCGTTTTTGTTTTCGTTTTTGTTTTCGTTTTTGTTTTCGTTTTTGTTTTTGTTTTCGTTTGTGTTTTCGTTTTTGTTTTCGTTTTTGTTTTCGTTTTTGTTTTCGTTTTTGTTTTTGTTTTCGTTTTTGTTTTCGTTTTTGTTTTCGTTTTTGTTTTCTTTTTTGTTTTCGTTTTTGTTTTCGTTTTTGTTTTCTTTTTTGTTTTCGTTTTTGTTTTCGTTTTTGTTTTCGTTTTTGTTTTCGTTTTTGTTTTCGTTTTTGTTTTCGTTTTTGTTTTCGTTTTTGTTTTCGTTTTTGTTTTCGTTTTTGTTTTTGTTTTCGTTTTTGTTTTCGTTTTTGTTTTCGTTTTTGTTTTCGTTTTTGTTTTTGTTTTCCTTTTCGTTTTTGTTTGTGTTTTTGTTTTCGTTTTTGTTTTCGTTTTTGTTTTCGTTTTTGTTTTCGTTTTTCTTTTCGTGTTTGTTTTCGTTTTTGTTTTCGTTTTTGTTTTCGTTTTTGTTTTCGTTTTTGTTTTCGTTTTTGTTTTCGTGTTTGTTTTCGTTTTTGTTTTTGTTTTTGTTTTCGTTTTTGTTTTCGTTTTTGTTTTCGTTTTTGTTTTTGTTTTCGTTTTTGTTTTCGTTTTTGTTTTCGTTTTTGTTTTCGTTTTTGTTTTTGTTTTCCTTTTCGTTTTTGTTTGTGTTTTTGTTTTCGTTTTTGTTTTCGTTTTTGTTTTCGTTTTTGTTTTCGTTTTTCTTTTCGTGTTTGTTTTCGTTTTTGTTTTCGTTTTTGTTTTCGTTTTTGTTTTCGTTTTTGTTTTTGTTTTCCTTTTCGTTTTTGTTTGTGTTTTTGTTTTCGTTTTTGTTTTCGTTTTTGTTTTCGTTTTTGTTTTCGTTTTTGTTTTCGTTTTTGTTTTCGTTTTTGTTTTCGTTTTTGTTTTCGTGTTTGTTTTCGTTTTTGTTTTCGTTTTTGTTTTTGTTTTCGTTTTTGTTTTCGTTTTTGTTTTCGTTTTTGTTTTCGTTTTTGTTTTTGTTTTCCTTTTCGTTTTTGTTTGTGTTTTTGTTTTCGTTTTTGTTTTCGTTTTTGTTTTCGTTTTTGTTTTCGTTTTTCTTTTCGTGTTTGTTTTCGTTTTTGTTTTCGTTTTTGTTTTCGTTTTTGTTTTCGTTTTTGTTTTTGTTTTCCTTTTCGTTTTTGTTTGTGTTTTTGTTTTCGTTTTTGTTTTCGTTTTTGTTTTCGTTTTTGTTTTCGTTTTTGTTTTCGTTTTTGTTTTCGTTTTTGTTTTCGTTTTTGTTTTCGTTTTTGTTTTCGTTTTTGTTTTCGTGTTTGTTTTCGTTTTTGTTTTTGTGTTTTTTTTTGTTTTCGTTTTTGTTTTCGTTTTTGTTTTTGTTTTCCTTTTCGTTTTTGTTTTCGTTTTTGTTTTCGTTTTTGTTTTTGTTTTCGTTTTTGTTTTCGTTTTTGTTTTCGTTTTTGTTTTCCTTTTCGTTTTTGTTTGTGTTTTTGTTTTCGTTTTTGTTTTCGTTTTTGTTTTCGTTTTTGTTTTCGTTTTTGTTTTCGTTTTTGTTTTCGTTTTTGTTTTCGTGTTTGTTTTCGTTTTTGTTTTCGTTTTTGTTTTCGTTTTTGTTTTCGTGTTTGTTTTCGTTTTTGTTTTCGTTTTTGTTTTTGTTTTCGTTTTTGTTTTCGTTTTTGTTTTCGTTTTCCTTTTCGTTTTTGTTTTCGTTTTTGTTTTCGTTTTTGTTTTCGTTTTTGTTTTTGTTTTCGTTTTTGTTTTTGTTTTTGTTTTCCTTTTCGTTTTTGTTTTCGTTTTTGTTTTCGTTTTTGTTTTCGTTTTTGTTTTCGTTTTTGTTTTCGTTTTTGTTTTCGTTTTTGTTTTCGTTTTTGTTTTCGTTTTTGTTTTTGTTTTCGTTTTTGTTTTCGTTTTTGTTTTTGTTTTCCTTTTCGTTTTTGTTTGCGTTTTTGTTTTCGTTTTTGTTTTCGTTTTTGTTTTCGTTTTTGTTTTCGTTTTTGTTTTCGTTTTTGTTTTCGTTTTTGTTTTCGTTTTTGTTTTCGTGTTTGTTTTCGTTTTTGTTTTCGTTTTTGTTTTCGTTTTTGTTTTCGTTTTTGTTTTCGTTTTTGTTTTCGTTTTTGTTTTCGTTTTTGTTTTCGTTTTCGTTTTTGTTTTCGTTTTTGTTTTCGTTTTTGTTTTCGTTTTTGTTTTCGTTTTTGTTTTCGTTTTTGTTTTTGTTTTCGTTTTTGTTTTCGTTTTTGTTTTTGTTTTCCTTTTCGTTTTTGTTTGTGTTTTTGTTTTCGTTTTTGTTTTCGTTTTTGTTTTCGTTTTTGTTTTCGTGTTTGTTTTCGTTTTTGTTTTCGTTTTTGTTTTCTTTTTTGTTTTCGTTTTTGTTTTCGTTTTTGTTTTCGTTTTTGTTTTCGTTTTTGTTTTCGTTTTTGTTTTCGTTTTTGTTTTTGTTTTCCTTTTCGTTTTTGTTTGTGTTTTTGTTTTCGTTTTTGTTTTCGTTTTTGTTTTCGTTTTTGTTTTCGTTTTTGTTTTCGTTTTTGTTTTCGTTTTTGTTTTCGTGTTTGTTTTCGTTTTTGTTTTCGTTTTTGTTTTTGTTTTCGTTTTTGTTTTCGTTTTTGTTTTCGTTTTTGTTTTCGTTTTTGTTTTCGTTTTTGTTTTTTTTTTTGTTTTCGTTTTTGTTTTTGTTTTTGTTTTCGTTTTTGTTTTCGTTTTTGTTTTCGTTTTTGTTTTCGTTTTTGTTTTCGTTTTTGTTTTCGTTTTTGTTTTCGTTTTTGATTTCGTTTTTGTTTTCGTTTTTGTTTTCGTTTTTGTTTTCGTTTTTGTTTTCGTTTTTGTTTTCGTTTTTGTTTTCGTTTTTGTTTTCGTTTTTGTTTTCGTTTTTGTTTTCGTTTTTGTTTTCGTTTTTGTTTTCGTTTTTGTTTTCGTTTTTGTTTTCGTTTTTGTTTTCGTTTTTGTTTTCGTGTTTGTTTTCGTTTTTGTTTTTGTTTTCGTTTTTGTTTTTGTTTTTGTTTTTGTTTTCCTTTTCGTTTTTGTTTGTGTTTTTGTTTTCGTTTTTGTTTTCGTTTTTGTTTTCGTTTTTGTTTTCGTTTTTGTTTTCGTTTTTGTTTTCGTTTTTGTTTTCGTGTTTGTTTTCGTTTTTGTTTTCGTTTTTGTTTTTGTTTTCGTTTTTGTTTTCGTTTTTGTTTTCGTTTTTGTTTTCGTTTTTGTTTTTGTTTTCGTTTTTGTTTTCGTTTTTGTTTTTGTTTTCGTTTTTGTTTTTGTTTTTGTCCTTGTTTCTGTCCTTGTCTTTGTCTTAATTGGTTTTTGTTTGTACGAGACTAAGTCCAGCGGCATAATGCTCTTCGATCGCACACGACCAAGTCCAGCGGCGTGTCGCTCCTATGGCTGTTGCGAATACTTAAAAGTCCCTACGGTCAAAATCATTGGGTTGCGACTCACCTTTACGAGTTGCTCGCTCGCTGCGCTCGCTCGGAATGTTATAGCCTTACCTAAAACCAATCCACCTTGCGTTCGTTTTTCGAAAAGACCGCGATTTTCCGATAATTTACAGACGCGCGGGATCGGTTTTGAGGTTAGGCTAGTTTTATAAGAGCGAGCGAAGCGAGCGAGAAGCTACATCAATTCCCGCGCTATAGTTATATATCAAATGTTCTTTACTAACAATTCTCACCGATCGAAAGAAAGTTTCTGATTTGATAGAAGAATAACAGATATGTTTCGCTAGGTACGCGATTCGTGCTGATCGATGTATCTCGATGATGTTTTTGTTTTCGTTTTTGTTTTCGTTTTTGTTTTCGTTTTTGTTTTCGTTTTTCTTTTCGTGTTTGTTTTCGTTTTTGTTTTCGTTTTTGTTTTCGTTTTTGTTTTCGTTTTTGTTTTCGTTTTTGTTTTCTTTTTTGTTTTCGTTTTTGTTTTCGTTTTTGTTTTCGTTTTTGTTTTCGTTTTTGTTTTCGTGTTTGTTTTCGTTTTTGTTTTCGTTTTTGTTTTCGTTTTTGTTTTCGTTTTTGTTTTCTTTTTTGTTTTCGTTTTTGTTTTCGTTTTTGTTTTCTTTTTTGTTTTCGTTTTTGTTTTCGTTTTTGTTTTTGTTTTTGTTTTCGTTTTTGTTTTCGTTTTTGTTTTCGTTTTTGTTTTCGTGTTTGTTTTCGTTTTTGTTTTCGTTTTTGTTTTCTTTTTTGTTTTCGTTTTTGTTTTCGTTTTTGTTTTCTTTTTTGTTTTCGTTTTTGTTTTCGTTTTTGTTTTCTTTTTTGTTTTCGTTTTTGTTTTCGTTTTTGTTTTCGTTTTTGTTTTCGTTTTTGTTTTCGTTTTTGTTTTCGTTTTTGTTTTCGTTTTTGTTTTCGTTTTTGTTTTCGTTTTTGTTTTCGTTTTTGTTTTCGTTTTCGTTTTTGTTTTCGTTTTTGTTTTCGTTTTTGTTTTCGTTTTTGTTTTCGTTTTTGTTTTCGTTTTTGTTTTTGTTTTCGTTTTTGTTTTCGTTTTTGTTTTCGTTTTTCATTTCGTTTTTGTTTGTGTTTTTGTTTTCGTTTTTGTTTTCGTTTTTGTTTTCGTTTTTGTTTTCGTTTTTGTTTTCGTGTTTGTTTTCGTTTTTGTTTTCGTTTTTGTTTTCGTTTTTGTTTTTGTTTTCGTTTTTGTTTTCGTTTTTGTTTTTGTTTTCCTTTTCGTTTTTGTTTGTGTTTTTGTTTTCGTTTTTGTTTTCGTTTTCGTTTTTGTTTTTGTTTTCGTTTTTGTTTTCGTTTTTGTTTTCGTTTTTGTTTTCCTTTTCGTTTTTGTTTGTGTTTTTGTTTTCGTTTTTGTTTTCGTTTTTGTTTTCGTTTTTGTTTTCGTTTTTGTTTTCGTTTTTGTTTTCGTTTTTGTTTTCGTTTTTGTTTTCGTTTTTGTTTTCGTTTTTGTTTTCGTTTTTGTTTTCGTTTTTGTTTTCGTTTTTGTTTTCGTTTTTGTTTTCGTTTTTGTTTTCGTTTTTGTTTTCGTTTTTGTTTTCGTTTTTGTTTTCGTTTTTGTTTTCGTTTTTCATTTCGTTTTTGTTTTCGTTTTTGTTTTCGTTTTTGTTTTCGTTTTTGTTTTCGTTTTTGTTTTCGTTTTTGTTTTCGTTTTTGTTTTCGTTTTTGTTTTCGTTTTTGTTTTTGTTTTCGTTTGTGTTTTCGTTTTTGTTTTCGTTTTTGTTTTCGTTTTTGTTTTCGTTTTTGTTTTTGTTTTCGTTTTTGTTTTCGTTTTTGTTTTCGTTTTTGTTTTCTTTTTTGTTTTCGTTTTTGTTTTCGTTTTTGTTTTCTTTTTTGTTTTCGTTTTTGTTTTCGTTTTTGTTTTCGTTTTTGTTTTCGTTTTTGTTTTCGTTTTTGTTTTCGTTTTTGTTTTCGTTTTTGTTTTCGTTTTTGTTTTCGTTTTTGTTTTTGTTTTCGTTTTTGTTTTCGTTTTTGTTTTCGTTTTTGTTTTCGTTTTTGTTTTTGTTTTCCTTTTCGTTTTTGTTTGTGTTTTTGTTTTCGTTTTTGTTTTCGTTTTTGTTTTCGTTTTTGTTTTCGTTTTTCTTTTCGTGTTTGTTTTCGTTTTTGTTTTCGTTTTTGTTTTCGTTTTTGTTTTCGTTTTTGTTTTTGTTTTCCTTTTCGTTTTTGTTTGTGTTTTTGTTTTCGTTTTTGTTTTCGTTTTTGTTTTCGTTTTTGTTTTCGTTTTTGTTTTCGTTTTTGTTTTCGTTTTTGTTTTCGTTTTTGTTTTCGTTTTTGTTTTCGTGTTTGTTTTCGTTTTTGTTTTTGTTTTCTTTTTTGTTTTCGTTTTTGTTTTCGTTTTTGTTTTTGTTTTCCTTTTCGTTTTTGTTTTCGTTTTTGTTTTCGTTTTTGTTTTTTGTTTTCGTTTTTGTTTTCGTTTTTGTTTTCGTTTTTGTTTTCCTTTTCGTTTTTGTTTGTGTTTTTGTTTTCGTTTTTGTTTTCGTTTTTGTTTTCGTTTTTGTTTTCGTTTTTGTTTTCGTTTTTGTTTTCGTGTTTGTTTTCGTTTTTGTTTTCGTTTTTGTTTTCGTTTTTGTTTTCGTGTTTGTTTTCGTTTTTGTTTTCGTTTTTGTTTTTGTTTTCGTTTTTGTTTTCGTTTTTGTTTTCGT
Source organism: Bombus pascuorum (assembly GCF_905332965.1). NCBI lineage: Eukaryota > Metazoa > Arthropoda > Insecta > Hymenoptera > Apidae > Bombus > Bombus pascuorum. The sequence continues at coordinate 216,872 of NW_026869738.1, read as the reverse complement.
TTTCCTTTTCGTTTTTGTTTTCGTTTTTGTTTTCGTTTTTGTTTTCGTTTTTGTTTTTGTTTTCGTTTTTGTTTTTGTTTTTGTTTTCCTTTTCGTTTTTGTTTTCGTTTTTGTTTTCGTTTTTGTTTTCGTTTTTGTTTTCGTTTTTGTTTTCGTTTTTGTTTTCGTTTTTGTTTTCGTTTTTGTTTTCGTTTTTGTTTTTGTTTTCGTTTTTGTTTTCGTTTTTGTTTTTGTTTTCCTTTTCGTTTTTGTTTGTGTTTTTGTTTTCGTTTTTGTTTTCGTTTTTGTTTTCGTTTTTGTTTTCGTTTTTGTTTTCGTTTTTGTTTTCGTTTTTGTTTTCGTTTTTGTTTTCGTGTTTGTTTTCGTTTTTGTTTTCGTTTTTGTTTTCGTTTTTGTTTTCGTTTTTGTTTTCGTTTTTGTTTTCGGTTTTGTTTTCGTTTTTGTTTTCGTTTTCGTTTTTGTTTTCGTTTTTGTTTTCGTTTTTGTTTTCGTTTTTGTTTTCGTTTTTGTTTTCGTTTTTGTTTTTGTTTTCGTTTTTGTTTTCGTTTTTGTTTTTGTTTTCCTTTTCGTTTTTGTTTGTGTTTTTGTTTTCGTTTTTGTTTTCGTTTTTGTTTTCGTTTTTGTTTTCGTTTTTGTTTTCGTTTTTGTTTTCGTTTTTGTTTTCGTTTTTGTTTTCGTGTTTGTTTTCGTTTTTGTTTTCGTTTTTGTTTTTGTTTTCGTTTTTGTTTTCGTTTTTGTTTTCGTTTTCCTTTTCGTTTTTGTTTTCGTTTTTGTTTTCGTTTTTGTTTTCGTTTTTGTTTTTGTTTTCGTTTTTGTTTTTGTTTTTGTTTTCCTTTTCGTTTTTGTTTTCGTTTTTGTTTTCGTTTTTGTTTTCGTTTTTGTTTTCGTTTTTGTTTTCGTTTTTGTTTTCGTTTTTGTTTTCGTGTTTGTTTTCGTGTTTGTTTTCGTTTTTGTTTTCGTTTTTGTTTTCGTTTTTGTTTTCGTTTTTGTTTTCGTTTTTGTTTTTGTTTTTGTTTTCGTTTTTGTTTTCGTTTTTGTTTTCGTTTTTGTTTTCGTTTTTGTTTTCGTTTTTGTTTTTGTTTTTGTTTTCGTTTTTGATTTCGTTTTTGTTTTCGTTTTTCATTTCGTTTTTGTTTGTGTTTTTGTTTTCGTTTTTGTTTTCGTTTTTGTTTTCGTTTTTGTTTTCGTTTTTGTTTTCGTGTTTGTTTTCGTTTTTGTTTTCGTTTTTGTTTTCGTTTTTGTTTTTGTTTTTGTTTTCGTTTTTGTTTTTGTTTTTGTTTTCCTTTTCGTTTTTGTTTGTGTTTTTGTTTTCGTTTTTGTTTTCGTTTTTGTTTTCGTTTTTGTTTTCGTTTTTGTTTTCGTTTTTGTTTTTGTCCTTGTTTCTGTCCTTGTCTTTGTCCTTGTCTTTGTCTTAATTGGTTTTTGTTTGTACGAGACTAAGTCCAGCGGCATAATGCTCTTCGTTCGCACACGACCAAGTCCAGCGGCGTGTCGCTCCTAGGGCTGTTGCGAATACTTAAAAGTCCCTACGGTCAAAATCATTGGGTTGCGACTCACCTTTACGAGTTGCTCGCTCGCTGCGCTCGCTCGGAATGTTATAGCCTTACCTAAAACCAATCCACCTTGCGTTCGTTTTTCGAAAAGACCGCGATTTTCCGATAATTTACAGACGCGCGGGATCGGTTTTGAGGTTAGGCTAGTTTTATAAGAGCGAGCGGAGCGAGCGAGAAGCTACATCAATTCCCGCGCTATAGTTATATATCAAATGTTCTTTACTAACAATTCTCACCGATCGAAAGAAAGTTTCTGATTTGATAGAAGAATAACAGATATGTTTCGCTAGGTACGCGATTCGTGCTGATCGATGTATCTCGATGATGTTGTTGTTTTCGTTTTTGTTTTCGTTTTTGTTTTCGTTTTTGTTTTCGTTTTTCTTTTCGTGTTTGTTTTCGTTTTTGTTTTCGTTTTTGTTTTCTTTTTTGTTTTCGTTTTTGTTTTCGTTTTTGTTTTCTTTTTTGTTTTCGTTTTTGTTTTCGTTTTTGTTTTCGTTTTTGTTTTCGTTTTTGTTTTCGTTTTTGTTTTCGTTTTTGTTTTCGTTTTTGTTTTCGTTTTTGTTTTCGTTTTTGTTTTTGTTTTCGTTTTTGTTTTCGTTTTTGTTTTCGTTTTTGTTTTCGTTTTTGTTTTCGTTTTTGTTTTCGTTTTTGTTTTTGTTTTCCTTTTCGTTTTTGTTTGTGTTTTTGTTTTCGTTTTTGTTTTTGTTTTTGTTTTCGTTTTTGTTTTCGTTTTTGTTTTCGTTTTTGTTTTCGTTTTTGTTTTCGTGTTTGTTTTCGTTTTTGTTTTCGTTTTTGTTTTCGTTTTTGTTTTTGTTTTCGTTTTTGTTTTCGTTTTTGTTTTTGTTTTCCTTTTCGTTTTTGTTTGTGTTTTTGTTTTTGTCCTTGTTTCTGTCCTTGTCTTTGTCTTAATTGGTTTTTGTTTGTACGAGACTAAGTCCAGCGGCATAATGCTCTTCGATCGCACACGACCAAGTCCAGCGGCGTGTCGCTCCTAGGGCTGTTGCGAATACTTAAAAGTCCCTACGGTCAAAATCATTGGGTTGCGACTCACCTTTACGAGTTGCTCGCTCGCTGCGCTCGCTCGGAATGTTATAGCCTTACCTAAAACCAATCCACCTTGCGTTCGTTTTTCGAAAAGACCGCGATTTTCCGATAATTTACAGACGCGCGGGATCGGTTTTGAGGTTAGGCTAGTTTTATAAGAGCGAGCGAAGCGAGCGAGAAGCTACATCAATTCCCGCGCTATAGTTATATATCAAATGTTCTTTACTAACAATTCTCACCGATCGAAAGAAAGTTTCTGATTTAATAGAAGAATAACAGATATGTTTCGCTAGGTACGCGATTCGTGCTGATCGATGTATCTCGATGATGTTGTTGTTTTCGTTTTTGTTTTCGTTTTTGTTTTCGTTTTTGTTTTCGTTTTTGATTTCGTTTTTGTTTTCGTTTTTGTTTTCGTTTTTGTTTTCGTTTTTGTTTTCGTTTTTGTTTTCGTTTTTGTTTTCGTTTTTGTTTTCGTGTTTGTTTTCGTTTTTGTTTTCGTTTTCGTTTTTGTTTTTGTTTTTGTTTTTGATATTGTTTTTGTTTTTGTCCTTGTTTCTGTCCTTGTCTTTGTCTTAATTGGTTTTTGTTTGTACGAGACTAAGTCCAGCGGCATAATGCTCTTCGATCGCACACGACCAAGTCCAGCGGCGTGTCGCTCCTAGGGCTGTTGCGAATACTTAAAAGTCCCTACGGTCAAAATCATTGGGTTGCGACTCAACTTTACGAGTTGCTCGCTCGCTGCGCTCGCTCGGAATGTTATAGCCTTACCTAAAACCAATCCACCTTGCGTTCGTTTTTCGAAAAGACCGCGATTTTCCGATAATTTACAGACGCGCGGGATCGGTTTTGAGGTTAGGCTAGTTTTATAAGAGCGAGCGAAGCGATCGAGAAGCTACATCAATTCCCGCGCTATAGTTATATATCAAATGTTCTTTACTAACAATTCTCACCGATCGAAAGAAAGTTTCTGATTTGATAGAAGAATAACAGATATGTTTCGCTAGGTACGCGATTCGTGCTGATCGATGTATCTCGATGATGTTGTTGTTTTTGTTTTCGTTTTTGTTTTCGTTTTCGTTTTCGTTTTTGTTTTCTTTTTTGTTTTCGTTTTTGTTTTCGTTTTTGTTTTCTTTTTTGTTTTCGTTTTTGTTTTCGTTTTTGTTTTCGTTTTTGTTTTCGTTTTTGTTTTCGTTTTTGTTTTCGTTTTTGTTTTCGTTTTTGTTTTCGTTTTTGTTTTCGTGTTTGTTTTCGTTTTTGTTTTCGTTTTCGTTTTTTGTTTTCGTTTTTGTTTTCGTTTTTGTTTTTGTTTTCCTTTTCGTTTTTGTTTGTGTTTTTGTTTTTGTTTTCGTTTTTGTTTTCGTTTTTGTTTTTGTTTTTGTTTTCGTTTTTGTTTTCGTTTTTGTTTTCGTTTTTGTTTTTGTTTTCGTTTTTGTTTTCGTTTTTGTTTTCGTTTTTGTTTTCGTTTTTGTTTTCGTTTTTGTTTTCGTTTTTGTTTTCGTTTTTGTTTTCGTTTTTGTTTTCGTTTTTGTTTTCGTTTTTGTTTTCGTTTTTGTTTTCGTTTTTGTTTTCGTTTTTGTTTTCGTTTTTGTTTTCGTTTTTGTTTTCGTTTTTGTTTTCGTTTTTGTTTTCGTTTTTGTTTTCGTTTTTGTTTTCGTTTTTGTTTTTGTTTTCGTTTTTGTTTTCGTTTTTGTTTTCGTTTCTGTTTTTGTTTTCGTTTTTGTTTTCGTTTTTGTTTTTGTTTTCCTTTTCGTTTTTGTTTGTGTTTTTGTTTTTGT
>NW_026869738.1:190000-202500 GCF_905332965.1 Bombus pascuorum | reverse complement strand
TAGGGCTGTTGCGAATACTTAAAAGTCCCTACGGTCAAAATCATTGGGTTGCGACTCACCTTTACGAGTTGCTCGCTCGCTGCGCTCGCTCGGAATGTTATAGCCTTACCTAAAACCAATCCACCTTGCGTTCGTTTTTCGAAAAGACCGCGATTTTCCGATAATTTACAGACGCGCGGGATCGGTTTTGAGGTTAGGCTAGTTTTATAAGAGCGAGCGAAGCGAGCGAGAAGCTACATCAATTCCCGCGCTATAGTTATATATCAAATGTTCTTTACTAACAATTCTCACCGATCGAAAGAAAGTTTCTGATTTGATAGAAGAATAACAGATATGTTTCGCTAGGTACGCGATTCGTGCTGATCGATGTATCTCGATGATGTTTTTGTTTTCGTTTTTGTTTTCGTTTTTGTTTTCGTTTTCGTTTTCGTTTTTGATTTCGTTTTTGTTTTCGTTTTTGTTTTCGTTTTTGTTTTCGTTTTTGTTTTCGTTTTTGTTTTCGTTTTTGTTTTCGTTTTTGTTTTCGTTTTTGATTTCGTTTTTGTTTTCGTTTTTGTTTTCGTTTTTGTTTTCGTTTTTGTTTTCGTTTTTGTTTTCGTTTTTGTTTTCGTTTTTGTTTTCGTTTTTGTTTTCGTTTTTGTTTTCGTTTTTGTTTTTGTTTTCGTTTTTGTTTTCGTTTTTGTTTTTGTTTTCCTTTTCGTTTTTGTTTGTGTTTTTGTTTTCGTTTTTGTTTTCGTTTTTGTTTTCGTTTTTGTTTTCGTTTTTGTTTTCGTTTTTGTTTTCGTGTTTGTTTTCGTTTTTGTTTTCGTTTTTGTTTTCGTTTTTGTTTTTGTTTTCGTTTTTGTTTTCGTTTTTGTTTTTGTTTTCCTTTTCGTTTTTGTTTGTGTTTTTGTTTTTGTCCTTGTTTCTGTCCTTGTCTTTGTCTTAATTGGTTTTTGTTTGTACGAGACTAAGTCCAGCGGCATAATGCTCTTCGATCGCACACGACCAAGTCCAGCGGCGTGTCGCTCCTAGGGCTGTTGCGAATACTTAAAAGTCCCTACGGTCAAAATCATTGGGTTGCGACTCACCTTTACGAGTTGCTCGCTCGCTGCGCTCGCTCGGAATGTTATAGCCTTACCTAAAACCAATCCACCTTGCGTTCGTTTTTCGAAAAGACCGCGATTTTCCGATAATTTACAGACGCGCGGGATCGGTTTTGAGGTTAGGCTAGTTTTATAAGAGCGAGCGAAGCGAGCGAGAAGCTACATCAATTCCCGCGCTATAGTTATATATCAAATGTTCTTTACTAACAATTCTCACCGATCGAAAGAAAGTTTCTGATTTGATAGAAGAATAACAGATATGTTTCGCTAGGTACGCGATTCGTGCTGATCGATGTATCTCGATGATGTTGTTGTTTTCGTTTTTGTTTTCGTTTTTGTTTTCGTTTTTGTTTTCGTTTTTGATTTCGTTTTTGTTTTCGTTTTTGTTTTCGTTTTTGTTTTCGTTTTTGTTTTCGTTTTTGTTTTCGTTTTTGTTTTCGTTTTTGTTTTCGTTTTTGTTTTTGTTTTCGTTTTTGTTTTCGTTTTTGTTTTCGTTTTTGTTTTCGTTTTTGCTTTCGTTTTTGTTTTTGTTTTCGTTTTTGTTTTCGTTTTTGTTTTCGTTTTTGTTTTCGTTTTTGTTTTCGTTTTTGTTTTCGTTTTTGTTTTCGTTTTTGTTTTCGTTTTTGTTTTCGTTTTTGTTTTCGTTTTTGTTTTCGTTTTTGTTTTCGTTTTTGTTTTCGTTTTTGTTTTCGTTTTTGTTTTTGTTTTCGTTTTTGTTTTCGTTTTTGTTTTCGTTTTTGTTTTCGTTTTTGTTTTCGTTTTTGTTTTCGTTTTTGTTTTTGTTTTCGTTTTTGTTTTCGTTTTTGTTTTTGTTTTCCTTTTCGTTTTTGTTTGTGTTTTTGTTTTCGTTTTTGTTTTCGTTTTTGTTTTCGTTTTTGTTTTCGTTTTTGTTTCCGTTTTTGTTTTCGTTTTTGTTTTCGTGTTTGTTTTCGTTTTTGTTTTCGTTTTTGTTTTTGTTTTAGTTTTTGTTTTCGTTTTTGTTTTCGTTTTTGTTTTCGTTTTTGTTTTCGTTTTTGTTTTCGTTTTTGTTTTTGTTTTCGTTTTTGTTTTCGTTTTTGTTTTCGTTTTTGTTTTCGTTTTTGTTTTCGTTTTTGTTTTCGTTTTTGTTTTTGTTTTCGTTTTTGTTTTCGTTTTTGTTTTTGTTTTCCTTTTCGTTTTTGTTTGTGTTTTTGTTTTCGTTTTTGTTTTCGTTTTTGTTTTCGTTTTTGTTTTCGTTTTTGTTTTCGTTTTTGTTTTCGTGTTTGTTTTCGTTTTTGTTTTCGTTTTTGTTTTCGTTTTTGTTTTCGTTTTTGTTTTCGTTTTTGTTTTCGTTTTTGTTTTCGTTTTTGTTTTTGTTTTCGTTTTTGTTTTTGTTTTTGTTTTTGTTTTCGTTTTTGTTTTCGTTTTTGTTTTCGTTTTTGTTTTCGTTTTTGTTTTCGTTTTTGTTTTCGTTTTTGTTTTCGTTTTTGTTTTTGTTTTCGTTTTTGTTTTCGTTTTTGTTTTCGTTTCTGTTTTTGTTTTCGTTTTTGTTTTCGTTTTTGTTTTTGTTTTCCTTTTCGTTTTTGTTTGTGTTTTTGTTTTTGTCCTTGTTTCTGTCCTTGTCTTTGTCTTAATTGGTTTTTGTTTGTACGAGACTATGTCCAGCGGCATAATGCTCTTCGATCGCACACGACCAAGTCCAGCGGCGTGTCGCTCCTAGGGCTGTTGCGAATACTTAAAAGTCCCTACGGTCAAAATCATTGGGTTGCGACTCACCTTTACGAGTTGCTCGCTCGCTGCGCTCGCTCGGAATGTTATAGCCTTACCTAAAACCAATCCACCTTGCGTTCGTTTTTCGAAAAGACCGCGATTTTCCGATAATTTACAGACGCGCGGGATCGGTTTTGAGGTTAGGCTAGTTTTATAAGAGCGAGCGAAGCGAGCGAGAAGCTACATCAATTCCCGCGCTATAGTTATATTTCAAATGTTCTTTACTAACAATTCTCACCGATCGAAAGAAAGTTTCTGATTTGATAGAAGAATAACAGATATGTTTCGCTAGGTACGCGATTCGTGCTGATCGATGTATCTCGATGATGTTGTTGTTTTCGTTTTTGTTTTCGTTTTTGTTTTCGTTTTTGTTTTCGTTTTTGATTTCGTTTTTGTTTTCGTTTTTGTTTTCGTTTTTGTTTTCGTTTTTGTTTTCGTTTTTGTTTTCGTTTTTGTTTTCGTTTTTGTTTTCGTGTTTGTTTTCGTTTTTGTTTTCGTTTTTGTTTTTGTTTTCCTTTTCGTTTTTGTTTGTGTTTTTGTTTGTACGAGACTAAGTCCAGCGGCATAATGCTCTTCGATCGCACACGACCAAGTCCAGCGGCGTGTCGCTCCTAGGGCTGTTGCGAATACTTAAAAGTCCCTACGGTCAAAATCATTGGGTTGCGACTCACCTTTACGAGTTGCTCGCTCGCTGCGCTCGCTCGGAATGTTATAGCCTTACCTAAAACCAATCCACCTTGCGTTCGTTTTTCGAAAAGACCGCGATTTTCCGATAATTTACAGACGCGCGGGATCGGTTTTGAGGTTAGGCTAGTTTTATAAGAGCGAGCGAAGCGAGCGAGAAGCTACATCAATTCCCGCGCTATAGTTATATATCAAATGTTCTTTACTAACAATTCTCACCGATCGAAAGAAAGTTTCTGATTTGATAGAAGAATAACAGATATGTTTCGCTAGGTACGCGATTCGTGCTGATCGATGTATCTCGATGATGTTTTTGTTTTCGTTTTTGTTTTCGTTTTTGTTTTCGTTTTTGTTTTCGTTTTTGTTTTCGTTTTTGTTTTCGTTTTTGTTTTCGTTTTTGTTTTTGTTTTCGTTTTTGTTTTCGTTTTTGTTTTCGTTTTTGTTTTCGTTTTTGTTTTCGTTTTTGTTTTTGTTTTCGTTTTTGTTTTCGTTTTTGTTTTTGTTTTCCTTTTCGTTTTTGTTTGTGTTTTTGTTTTCGTTTTTGTTTTCGTTTTTGTTTTCGTTTTTGTTTTCGTTTTTGTTTTCGTTTTTGTTTTCGTTTTTGTTTTCGTTTTTGTTTTCGTTTTTGTTTTCATTTTTGTTTTCGTTTTTGTTTTCGTTTTTGTTTTCGTTTTTGTTTTCGTGTTTGTTTTCGTTTTTGTTTTCGTTTTTGTTTTCGTTTTTGTTTTCGTTTTTGTTTTCGTTTTTGTTTTCGTTTTTGTTTTCGTGTTTGTTTTCGTTTTTGTTTTCGTTTTTGTTTTCGTTTTTGTTTTCGTTTTTGTTTTCGTTTTTGTTTTCGTTTTTGTTTTCGTTTTTGTTTTTGTTTTCGTTTTTGTTTTCGTTTTTGTTTTCGTTTTTGTTTTCGTTTTTGTTTTCGTTTTTGTTTTCGTTTTTGTTTTCGTTTTTGTTTTCGTTTTTGTTTTCGTTTTTGTTTTTGTTTTCGTTTTTGTTTTCGTTTTTGTTTTCGTTTCTGTTTTTGTTTTCGTTTTTGTTTTCGTTTTTGTTTTTGTTTTCCTTTTCGTTTTTGTTTGTGTTTTTGTTTTTGTCCTTGTTTCTGTCCTTGTCTTTGTCTTAATTGGTTTTTGTTTGTACGAGACTATGTCCAGCGGCATAATGCTCTTCGATCGCACACCACCAAGTCCAGCGGCGTGTCGCTCCTAGGGCTGTTGCGAATACTTAAAAGTCCCTACGGTCAAAATCATTGGGTTGCGACTCACCTTTACGAGTTGCTCGCTCGCTGCGCTCGCTCGGAATGTTATAGCCTTACCTAAAACCAATCCACCTTGCGTTCGTTTTTCGAAAAGACCGCGATTTTCCGATAATTTACAGACGCGCGGGATCGGTTTTGAGGTTAGGCTAGTTTTATAAGAGCGAGCGAAGCGAGCGAGAAGCTACATCAATTCCCGCGCTATAGTTATATATCAAATGTTCTTTACTAACAATTCTCACCGATCGAAAGAAAGTTTCTGATTTGATAGAAGAATAACAGATATGTTTCGCTAGGTACGCGATTCGTGCTGATCGATGTATCTCGATGATGTTGTTGTTTTCGTTTTTGTTTTCGTTTTTGTTTTCGTTTTTGTTTTCGTTTTTGATTTCGTTTTTGTTTTCGTTTTTGTTTTCGTTTTTGTTTTCGTTTTTGTTTTCGTTTTTGTTTTCGTTTTTGTTTTCGTTTTTGTTTTCGTGTTTGTTTTCGTTTTTGTTTTCGTTTTTGTTTTTGTTTTCCTTTTCGTTTTTGTTTGTGTTTTTGTTTTTGTCCTTGTTTCTGTCCTTGTCTTTGTCTTAATTGGTTTTTGTTTGTACGAGACTAAGTCCAGCGGCATAATGCTCTTCGATCGCACACGACCAAGTCCAGCGGCGTGTCGCTCCTAGGGCTGTTGCGAATACTTAAAAGTCCCTACGGTCAAAATCATTGGGTTGCGACTCACCTTTACGAGTTGCTCGCTCGCTGCGCTCGCTCGGATTGTTATAGCCTTACCTAAAACCAATCCACCTTGCGTTCGTTTTTCGAAAAGACCGCGATTTTCCGATAATTTACAGACGCGCGGGATCGGTTTTGAGGTTAGGCTAGTTTTATAAGAGCGAGCGAAGCGAGCGAGAAGCTACATCAATTCCCGCGCTATAGTTATATATCAAATGTTCTTTACTAACAATTCTCACCGATCGAAAGAAAGTTTCTGATTTGATAGAAGAATAACAGATATGTTTCGCTAGGTACGCGATTCGTGCTGATCGATGTATCTCGATGATGTTTTTGTTTTCGTTTTTGTTTTCGTTTTTGTTTTCGTTTTTGTTTTCGTTTTTGTTTTCGTTTTTGTTTTCGTTTTTGTTTTCGTTTTTGTTTTCGTTTTTGTTTTCGTTTTTGTTTTCGTTTTTGTTTTTGTTTTCGTTTTTGTTTTCGTTTTTGTTTTCGTTTTTGTTTTCGTTTTTGTTTTCGTTTTTGTTTTCGTTTTTGTTTTTGTTTTCGTTTTTGTTTTCGTTTTTGTTTTTGTTTTCCTTTTCGTTTTTGTTTGTGTTTTTGTTTTCGTTTTTGTTTTCGTTTTTGTTTTCGTTTTTGTTTTCGTTTTTGTTTTCGTTTTTGTTTTCGTGTTTGTTTTCGTTTTTGTTTTCGTTTTTGTTTTCGTTTTTGTTTTTGTTTTCGTTTTTGTTTTCGTTTTTGTTTTTGTTTTCCTTTTCGTTTTTGTTTGTGTTTTTGTTTTTGTCCTTGTTTCTGTCCTTGTCTTTGTCTTAATTGGTTTTTGTTTGTACGAGACTAAGTCCAGCGGCATAATGCTCTTCGATCGCACACGACCAAGTCCAGCGGCGTGTCGCTCCTAGGGCTGTTGCGAATACTTAAAAGTCCCTACGGTCAAAATCATTGGGTTGCGACTCACCTTTACGAGTTGCTCGCTCGCTGCGCTCGCTAGGAATGTTATAGCCTTACCTAAAACCAATCCACCTTGCGTTCGTTTTTCGAAAAGACCGCGATTTTCCGATAATTTACAGACGCGCGGGATCGGTTTTGAGGTTAGGCTAGTTTTATAAGAGCGAGCGAAGCGAGCGAGAAGCTACATCAATTCCCGCGCTATAGTTATATATCAAATGTTCTTTACTAACAATTCTCACCGATCGAAAGAAAGTTTCTGATTTGATAGAAGAATAACAGATATGTTTCGCTAGGTACGCGATTCGTGCTGATCGATGTATCTCGATGATGTTTTTGTTTTCGTTTTTGTTTTCGTTTTTGTTTTCGTTTTTGTTTTCGTTTTTGATTTCGTTTTTGTTTTCGTTTTTGTTTTCGTTTTTGTTTTCGTTTTTGTTTTCGTTTTTGTTTTCGTTTTTGTTTTCGTTTTTGTTTTCGTTTTTGATTTCGTTTTTGTTTTCGTTTTTGTTTTCGTTTTTGTTTTCGTTTTTGTTTTCGTTTTTGTTTTCGTTTTTGTTTTCGTTTTTGTTTTCGTTTTTGTTTTCGTTTTTGTTTTCGTTTTTGTTTTCGTTTTTGTTTTCGTTTTTGTTTTCGTTTTTGTTTTCGTTTTTGTTTTCGTGTTTGTTTTCGTTTTTGTTTTCGTTTTCGTTTTTGTTTTTGTTTTCGTTTTTGTTTTCGTTTTTGTTTTCGTTTTTGTTTTCGTTTTTGTTTTCGTTTTTGTTTTCGTTTTTGTTTTCGTGTTTGTTTTCGTTTTTGTTTTCGTTTTCGTTTTTGTTTTTGTTTTTGTTTTTGATTTTGTTTTTGTTTTCGTTTTTGTTTTCGTTTCTGTTTTTGTTTTCGTTTTTGTTTTCGTTTTTGTTTTTGTTTTCCTTTTCGTTTTTGTTTGTGTTTTTGTTTTTGTCCTTGTTTCTGTCCTTGTCTTTGTCTTAATTGGTTTTTGTTTGTACGAGACTATGTCCAGCGGCATAATGCTCTTCGATCGCACACCACCAAGTCCAGCGGCGTGTCGCTCCTAGGGCTGTTGCGAATACTTAAAAGTCCCTACGGTCAAAATCATTGGGTTGCGACTCACCTTTACGAGTTGCTCGCTCGCTGCGCTCGCTCGGAATGTTATAGCCTTACCTAAAACCAATCCACCTTGCGTTCGTTTTTCGAAAAGACCGCGATTTTCCGATAATTTACAGACGCGCGGGATCGGTTTTGAGGTTAGGCTAGTTTTATAAGAGCGAGCGAAGCGAGCGAGAAGCGACATCAATTCCCGCGCTATAGTTATATATCAAATGTTCTTTACTAACAATTCTCACCGATCGAAAGAAAGTTTCTGATTTGATAGAAGAATAACAGATATGTTTCGCTAGGTACGCGATTCGTGCTGATCGATGTATCTCGATGATGTTGTTGTTTTCGTTTTTGTTTTCGTTTTTGTTTTCGTTTTTGTTTTCGTTTTTGATTTCGTTTTTGTTTTCGTTTTTGTTTTCGTTTTTGTTTTCGTTTTTGTTTTCGTTTTTGTTTTCGTTTTTGTTTTCGTTTTTGTTTTCGTGTTTGTTTTCGTTTTTGTTTTCGTTTTTGTTTTTGTTTTCCTTTTCGTTTTTGTTTGTGTTTTTGTTTTTGTCCTTGTTTCTGTCCTTGTCTTTGTCTTAATTGGTTTTTGTTTGTACGAGACTAAGTCCAGCGGCATAATGCTCTTCGATCGCACACGACCAAGTCCAGCGGCGTGTCGCTCCTAGGGCTGTTGCGAATACTTAAAAGTCCCTACGGTCAAAATCATTGGGTTGCGACTCACCTTTACGAGTTGCTCGCTCGCTGCGCTCGCTCGGAATGTTATAGCCTTACCTAAAACCAATCCACCTTGCGTTCGTTTTTCGAAAAGACCGCGATTTTCCGATAATTTACAGACGCGCGGGATCGGTTTTGAGGTTAGGCTAGTTTTATAAGAGCGAGCGAAGCGAGCGAGAAGCTACATCAATTCCCGCGCTATAGTTATATATCAAATGTTCTTTACTAACAATTCTCACCGATCTAAAGAAAGTTTCTGATTTGATAGAAGAATAACAGATATGTTTCGCTAGGTACGCGATTCGTGCTGATCGATGTATCTCGATGATGTTTTTGTTTTCGTTTTTGTTTTCGTTTTTGTTTTCGTTTTTGTTTTCGTTTTTCTTTTCGTGTTTGTTTTCGTTTTTGTTTTCGTTTTTGTTTTCTTTTTTGTTTTCGTTTTTGTTTTCGTTTTTGTTTTCTTTTTTGTTTTCGTTTTTGTTTTCGTTTTTGTTTTCGTTTTTGTTTTCGTTTTTGTTTTCGTTTTTGTTTTCGTTTTTGTTTTCGTTTTTGTTTTCGTTTTTGTTTTCGTTTTTGTTTTTGTTTTCGTTTTTGTTTTCGTTTTTGTTTTCGTTTTTGTTTTCGTTTTTGTTTTCGTTTTTGTTTTCGTTTTTGTTTTTGTTTTCGTTTTTGTTTTCGTTTTTGTTTTTGTTTTCCTTTTCGTTTTTGTTTGTGTTTTTGTTTTCGTTTTTGTTTTCGTTTTTGTTTTCGTTTTTGTTTTCGTTTTTGTTTTCGTTTTTGTTTTCGTTTTTGTTTTCGTGTTTGTTTTCGTTTTTGTTTTCGTTTTTGTTTTCGTTTTTGTTTTTGTTTTCGTTTTTGTTTTCGTTTTTGTTTTTGTTTTCCTTTTCGTTTTTGTTTGTGTTTTTGTTTTTGTCCTTGTTTCTGTCCTTGTCTTTGTCTTAATTGGTTTTTGTTTGTACGAGACTAAGTCCAGCGGCATAATGCTCTTCGATCGCACACGACCAAGTCCAGCGGCGTGTCGCTCCTAGGGCTGTTGCGAATACTTAAAAGTCCCTACGGTCAAAATCATTGGGTTGCGACTCACCTTTACGAGTTGCTCGCTCGCTGCGCTCGCTCGGAATGTTATAGCCTTACCTAAAACCAATCCACCTTGCGTTCGTTTTTCGAAAAGACCGCGATTTTCCGATAATTTACAGACGCGCGGGATCGGTTTTGAGGTTAGGCTAGTTTTATAAGAGCGAGCGAAGCGAGCGAGAAGCTACATCAATTCCCGCGCTATAGTTATATATCAAATGTTCTTTACTAACAATTCTCACCGATCGAAAGAAAGTTTCTGATTTGATAGAAGAATAACAGATATGTTTCGCTAGGTACGCGATTCGTGCTGATCGATGTATCTCGATGATGTTTTTGTTTTCGTTTTTGTTTTCGTTTTTGTTTTCGTTTTTGTTTTCGTTTTTGTTTTCGTTTTTGTTTTCGTTTTTGTTTTCGTTTTTGTTTTTGTTTTCGTTTTTGTTTTCGTTTTTGTTTTCGTTTTTGTTTTCGTTTTTGTTTTCGTTTTTGTTTTTGTTTTCGTTTTTGTTTTCGTTTTTGTTTTTGTTTTCCTTTTCGTTTTTGTTTGTGTTTTTGTTTTCGTTTTTGTTTTCGTTTTTGTTTTCGTTTTTGTTTTCGTTTTTGTTTTCGTTTTTGTTTTCGTTTTTGTTTTCGTTTTTGTTTTCGTTTTTGTTTTCGTTTTTGTTTTCGTTTTTGTTTTCGTTTTTGTTTTCGTTTTTGTTTTCGTGTTTGTTTTCGTTTTTGTTTTCGTTTTTGTTTTCGTTTTTGTTTTCGTTTTTGTTTTCGTTTTTGTTTTCGTTTTTGTTTTCGTGTTTGTTTTCGTTTTTGTTTTCGTTTTTGTTTTCGTTTTTGTTTTCGTTTTTGTTTTCGTTTTTGTTTTCGTTTTTGTTTTCGTTTTTGTTTTCGTTTTTGTTTTTGTTTTCGTTTTTGTTTTCGTTTTTGTTTTCGTTTTTGTTTTCGTTTTTGTTTTCGTTTTTGTTTTCGTTTTTGTTTTCGTTTTTGTTTTCGTTTTTGTTTTCGTTTTTGTTTTTGTTTTCGTTTTTGTTTTCGTTTTTGTTTTCGTTTCTGTTTTTGTTTTCGTTTTTGTTTTCGTTTTTGTTTTTGTTTTCCTTTTCGTTTTTGTTTGTGTTTTTGTTTTTGTCCTTGTTTCTGTCCTTGTCTTTGTCTTAATTGGTTTTTGTTTGTACGAGACTATGTCCAGCGGCATAATGCTCTTCGATCGCACACCACCAAGTCCAGCGGCGTGTCGCTCCTAGGGCTGTTGCGAATACTTAAAAGTCCCTACGGTCAAAATCATTGGGTTGCGACTCACCTTTACGAGTTGCTCGCTCGCTGCGCTCGCTCGGAATGTTATAGCCTTACCTAAAACCAATCCACCTTGCGTTCGTTTTTCGAAAAGACCGCGATTTTCCGATAATTTACAGACGCGCGGGATCGGTTTTGAGGTTAGGCTAGTTTTATAAGAGCGAGCGAAGCGAGCGAGAAGCTACATCAATTCCCGCGCTATAGTTATATATCAAATGTTCTTTACTAACAATTCTCACCGATCGAAAGAAAGTTTCTGATTTGATAGAAGAATAACAGATATGTTTCGCTAGGTACGCGATTCGTGCTGATCGATGTATCTCGATGATGTTGTTGTTTTCGTTTTTGTTTTCGTTTTTGTTTTCGTTTTTGTTTTCGTTTTTGATTTCGTTTTTGTTTTCGTTTTTGTTTTCGTTTTTGTTTTCGTTTTTGTTTTCGTTTTTGTTTTCGTTTTTGTTTTCGTTTTTGTTTTCGTGTTTGTTTTCGTTTTTGTTTTCGTTTTTGTTTTTGTTTTCCTTTTCGTTTTTGTTTGTGTTTTTGTTTTTGTCCTTGTTTCTGTCCTTGTCTTTGTCTTAATTGGTTTTTGTTTGTACGAGACTAAGTCCAGCGGCATAATGCTCTTCGATCGCACACGACCAAGTCCAGCGGCGTGTCGCTCCTAGGGCTGTTGCGAATACTTAAAAGTCCCTACGGTCAAAATCATTGGGTTGCGACTCACCTTTACGAGTTGCTCGCTCGCTGCGCTCGCTCGGAATGTTATAGCCTTACCTAAAACCAATCCACCTTGCGTTCGTTTTTCGAAAAGACCGCGATTTTCCGATAATTTACAGACGCGCGGGATCGGTTTTGAGGTTAGGCTAGTTTTATAAGAGCGAGCGAAGCGAGCGAGAAGCTACATCAATTCCCGCGCTATAGTTATATATCAAATGTTCTTTACTAACAATTCTCACCGATCGAAAGAAAGTTTCTGATTTGATAGAAGAATAACAGATATGTTTCGCTAGGTACGCGATTCGTGCTGATCGATGTATCTCGATGATGTTTTTGTTTTCGTTTTTGTTTTCGTTTTTGTTTTCGTTTTTGTTTTCGTTTTTCTTTTCGTGTTTGTTTTCGTTTTTGTTTTCGTTTTTGTTTTCTTTTTTGTTTTCGTTTTTGTTTTCGTTTTTGTTTTCTTTTTTGTTTTCGTTTTTGTTTTCGTTTTTGTTTTCGTTTTTGTTTTCGTTTTTGTTTTCGTTTTTGTTTTCGTTTTTGTTTTCGTTTTTGTTTTCGTTTTTGTTTTCGTTTTTGTTTTCGTTTTTGTTTTTGTTTTCGTTTTTGTTTTCGTTTTTGTTTTCGTTTTTGTTTTCGTTTTTGTTTTCGTTTTTGTTTTCGTTTTTGTTTTTGTTTTCGTTTTTGTTTTCGTTTTTGTTTTCGTTTTCCTTTTCGTTTTTGTTTGTGTTTTTGTTTTCGTTTTTGTTTTCGTTTTTGTTTTCGTTTTTGTTTTCGTTTTTGTTTTCGTTTTTGTTTTCGTTTTTTTTTCGTGTTTGTTTTCGTTTTTGTTTTCGTTTTTGTTTTCGTTTTTGTTTTTGTTTTCGTTTTTGTTTTCGTTTTTGTTTTTGTTTTCCTTTTCGTTTTTGTTTGTGTTTTTGTTTTTGTCCTTGTTTCTGTCCTTGTCTTTGTCTTAATTGGTTTTTGTTTGTACGAGACTAAGTCCAGCGGCATAATGCTCTTCGATCGCACACGACCAAGTCCAGCGGCGTGTCGCTCCTAGGGCTGTTGCGAATACTTAAAAGTCCCTACGGTCAAAATCATTGGGTTGCGACTCACCTTTACGAGTTGCTCGCTCGCTGCGCTCGCTCGGAATGTTATAGCCTTACCTAAAACCAATCCACCTTGCGTTCGTTTTTCGAAAAGACCGCGATTTTCCGATAATTTACAGACGCGCGGGA
>NW_026869738.1:182500-185000 GCF_905332965.1 Bombus pascuorum | reverse complement strand
TCGGTTTTGAGGTTAGGCTAGTTTTATAAGAGCGAGCGAAGCGAGCGAGAAGCTACATCAATTCCCGCGCTATAGTTATATATCAAATGTTCTTTACTAACAATTCTCACCGATCGAAAGAAAGTTTCTGATTTGATAGAAGAATAACAGATATGTTTCGCTAGGTACGCGATTCGTGCTGATCGATGTATCTCGATGATGTTTTTGTTTTCGTTTTTGTTTTCGTTTTTGTTTTCGTTTTTGTTTTCGTTCTTGTTTTCGTTTTTGTTTTCGTTTTTGTTTTCGTTTTTGTTTTCGTTTTTGTTTTCGTTTTTGTTTTCGTTTTTGTTTTTGTTTTCGTTTTTGTTTTCGTTTTTGTTTTCGTTTTTGTTTTCGTTTTTGTTTTTGTTTTCGTTTTTGTTTTCGTTTTTGTTTTTGTTTTCCTTTTCGTTTTTGTTTGTGTTTTTGTTTTCGTTTTTGTTTTCGTTTTTGTTTTCGTTTTTGTTTTCGTTTTTGTTTTCGTTTTTGTTTTCGTGTTTGTTTTCGTTTTTGTTTTCGTTTTTGTTTTCGTTTTTGTTTTTGTTTTCGTTTTTGTTTTCGTTTTTGTTTTTGTTTTCCTTTTCGTTTTTGTTTGTGTTTTTGTTTTTGTCCTTGTTTCTGTCCTTGTCTTTGTCTTAATTGGTTTTTGTTTGTACGAGACTAAGTCCAGCGGCATAATGCTCTTCGATCGCACACGACCAAGTCCAGCGGCGTGTCGCTCCTAGGGCTGTTGCGAATACTTAAAAGTCCCTACGGTCAAAATCATTGGGTTGCGACTCACCTTTACGAGTTGCTCGCTCGCTGCGCTCGCTCGGAATGTTATAGCCTTACCTAAAACCAATCCACCTTGCGTTCGTTTTTCGAAAAGACCGCGATTTTCCGATAATTTACAGACGCGCGGGATCGGTTTTGAGGTTAGGCTAGTTTTATAAGAGCGAGCGAAGCGAGCGAGAAGCTACATCAATTCCCGCGCTATAGTTATATATCAAATGTTCTTTACTAACAATTCTCACCGATCGAAAGAAAGTTTCTGATTTGATAGAAGAATAACAGATATGTTTCGCTAGGTACGCGATTCGTGCTGATCGATGTATCTCGATGATGTTTTTGTTTTCGTTTTTGTTTTCGTTTTTGTTTTCGTTTTTGTTTTCGTTTTTGTTTTCGTTTTTGTTTTCGTTTTTGTTTTCGTTTTTGTTTTCGTTTTTGTTTTCGTTTTTGTTTTCGTTTTTGTTTTCGTTTTTGTTTTCGTGTTTGTTTTCGTTTTTGTTTTCGTTTTTGTTTTCGTTTTTGTTTTCTTTTTTGTTTTCGTTTTTGTTTTCGTTTTTGTTTTCGTTTTTGTTTTCGTTTTTGTTTTCGTTTTTGTTTTCGTTTTTGTTTTCGTTTTTGTTTTCGTTTTTGATTTCGTTTTTGTTTTCGTTTTTGTTTTCGTTTTTGTTTTCGTTTTTGTTTTCGTTTTTGTTTTCGTTTTTGTTTTCGTTTTTGTTTTCGTGTTTGTTTTCGTTTTTGTTTTCGTTTTTGTTTTCGTTTTTGTTTTTGTTTTCGTTTTTGTTTTTGTTTTTGTCCTTGTTTCTGTCCTTGTCTTTGTCTTAATTGGTTTTTGTTTGTACGAGACTAAGTCCAGCGGCATAATGCTCTTCGATCGCACACGACTAAGTCCAGCGGCGTGTCGCTCCTAGGGCTGTTGCGAATACTTAAAAGTCCCTACGGTCAAAATCATTGGGTTGCGACTCACCTTTACGAGTTGCTCGCTCGCTGCGCTCGCTCGGAATGTTATAGCCTTACCTAAAACCAATCCACCTTGCGTTCGTTTTTCGAAAAGACCGCGATTTTCCGATAATTTACAGACGCGCGGGATCGGTTTTGAGGTTAGGCTAGTTTTATAAGAGCGAGCGAAGCGAGCGAGAAGCTACATCAATTCCCGCGCTATAGTTATATATCAAATGTTCTTTACTAACAATTCTCACCGATCGAAAGAAAGTTTCTGATTTGATAGAAGAATAACAGATATGTTTCGCTAGGTACGCGATTCGTGCTGATCGATGTATCTCGATGATGTTTTTGTTTTCGTTTTTGTTTTCTTTTTTGTTTTCGTTTTTGTTTTCTTTTTTGTTTTCGTTTTTGTTTTCGTTTTTGTTTTCGTTTTTGTTTTCGTTTTTGTTTTCGTTTTTGTTTTCGTTTTTGTTTTCGTTTTTGTTTTCGTTTTTGTTTTCGTTTTTGTTTTTGTTTTCGTTTTTGTTTTCGTTTTTGTTTTCGTTTTTGTTTTCGTTTTTGTTTTCGTTTTTGTTTTCGTTTTTGTTTTTGTTTTCGTTTTCGTTTTCGTTTTTGTTTTCGTTTTTGTTTTCGTTTTTGTTTTCGTTTTTGTTTTCGTTTTTGTTTTTGTTTTCGTTTTTGTTTTCGTTTTCGTTTTCGTTTTCGTTTTTGTTTTCGTTTTTGTTTTCGTTTTTGTTTTCGTTTTTGTTTTTGTTTTCGTTTTTGTTTTCGT
>NW_026869738.1:172500-177500 GCF_905332965.1 Bombus pascuorum | reverse complement strand
TGTCCTTGTTTCTGTCCTTGTCTTTGTCTTAATTGGTTTTTGTTTGTACGAGACTAAGTCCAGCGGCATAATGCTCTTCGATCGCACACGACCAAGTCCAGCGGCGTGTCGCTCCTAGGGCTGTTGCGAATACTTAAAAGTCCCTACGGTCAAAATCATTGGGTTGCGACTCACCTTTACGAGTTGCTCGCTCGCTGCGCTCGCTCGGAATGTTATAGCCTTACCTAAAACCAATCCACCTTGCGTTCGTTTTTCGAAAAGACCGCGATTTTCCGATAATTTACAGACGCGCGGGATCGGTTTTGAGGTTAGGCTAGTTTTATAAGAGCGAGCGAAGCGAGCGAGAAGCTACATCAATTCCCGCGCTATAGTTATATATCAAATGTTCTTTACTAACAATTCTCACCGATCGAAAGAAAGTTTCTGATTTGATAGAAGAATAACAGATATGTTTCGCTAGGTACGCGATTCGTGCTGATCGATGTATCTCGATGATGTTTTTGTTTTCGTTTTTGTTTTCGTTTTTGTTTTCGTTTTTGTTTTCGTTTTTGTTTTCGTTTTTGTTTTCGTTTTTGTTTTCGTTTTTGTTTTCGTTTTTGTTTTCGTTTTTGTTTTCGTTTTTGTTTTCGTTTTTGTTTTCGTGTTTGTTTTCGTTTTTGTTTTCGTTTTTGTTTTCGTTTTTGTTTTCTTTTTTGTTTTCGTTTTTGTTTTCGTTTTTGTTTTCGTTTTTGTTTTCGTTTTTGTTTTCGTTTTTGTTTTCGTTTTTGTTTTCGTTTTTGTTTTCGTTTTTGATTTCGTTTTTGTTTTCGTTTTTGTTTTCGTTTTTGTTTTCGTTTTTGTTTTCGTTTTTGTTTTCGTTTTTGTTTTCGTTTTTGTTTTCGTGTTTGTTTTCGTTTTTGTTTTCGTTTTTGTTTTCGTTTTTGTTTTTGTTTTCGTTTTTGTTTTTGTTTTTGTCCTTGTTTCTGTCCTTGTCTTTGTCTTAATTGGTTTTTGTTTGTACGAGACTAAGTCCAGCGGCATAATGCTCTTCGATCGCACACGACTAAGTCCAGCGGCGTGTCGCTCCTAGGGCTGTTGCGAATACTTAAAAGTCCCTACGGTCAAAATCATTGGGTTGCGACTCACCTTTACGAGTTGCTCGCTCGCTGCGCTCGCTCGGAATGTTATAGCCTTACCTAAAACCAATCCACCTTGCGTTCGTTTTTCGAAAAGACCGCGATTTTCCGATAATTTACAGACGCGCGGGATCGGTTTTGAGGTTAGGCTAGTTTTATAAGAGCGAGCGAAGCGAGCGAGAAGCTACATCAATTCCCGCGCTATAGTTATATATCAAATGTTCTTTACTAACAATTCTCACCGATCGAAAGAAAGTTTCTGATTTGATAGAAGAATAACAGATATGTTTCGCTAGGTACGCGATTCGTGCTGATCGATGTATCTCGATGATGTTTTTGTTTTCGTTTTTGTTTTCTTTTTTGTTTTCGTTTTTGTTTTCTTTTTTGTTTTCGTTTTTGTTTTCGTTTTTGTTTTCGTTTTTGTTTTCGTTTTTGTTTTCGTTTTTGTTTTCGTTTTTGTTTTCGTTTTTGTTTTCGTTTTTGTTTTCGTTTTTGTTTTTGTTTTCGTTTTTGTTTTCGTTTTTGTTTTCGTTTTTGTTTTCGTTTTTGTTTTCGTTTTTGTTTTCGTTTTTGTTTTTGTTTTCGTTTTTGTTTTCGTTTTTGTTTTCGTTTTTGTTTTCGTTTTTGTTTTCGTTTTTGTTTTCGTTTTTGTTTTTGTTTTCGTTTTTGTTTTCGTTTTCGTTTTCGTTTTCGTTTTCGTTTTTGTTTTCGTTTTTGTTTTCGTTTTTGTTTTCGTTTTTGTTTTTGTTTTCGTTTTTGTTTTCGTTTTTGTTTTTGCTTTCCTTTTCGTTTTTGTTTGTGTTTTTGTTTTCGTTTTTGTTTTCGTTTTTGTTTTCGTTTTTGTTTTCGTTTTTGTTTTCGTGTTTGTTTTCGTTTTTGTTTTCGTTTTTGTTTTCGTTTTTGTTTTTGTTTTCGTTTTTGTTTTCGTTTTTGTTTTTGTTTTCCTTTTCGTTTTTGTTTGTGTTTTTGTTTTTGTCCTTGTTTCTGTCCTTGTCTTTGTCTTAATTGGTTTTTGTTTGTACGAGACTAAGTCCAGCGGCATAATGCTCTTCGATCGCACACGACCAAGTCCAGCGGCGTGTCGCTCCTAGGGCTGTTGCGAATACTTAAAAGTCCCTACGGTCAAAATCATTGGGTTGCGACTCACCTTTACGAGTTGCTCGCTCGCTGCGCTCGCTCGGAATGTTATAGCCTTACCTAAAACCAATCCACCTTGCGTTCGTTTTTCGAAAAGACCGCGATTTTCCGATAATTTACAGACGCGCGGGATCGGTTTTGAGGTTAGGCTAGTTTTATAAGAGCGAGCGAAGCGAGCGAGAAGCTACATCAATTCCCGCGCTATAGTTATATATCAAATGTTCTTTACTAACAATTCTCACCGATCGAAAGAAAGTTTCTGATTTGATAGAAGAATAACAGATATGTTTCGCTAGGTACGCGATTCGTGCTGATCGATGTATCTCGATGAGGTTTTTGTTTTCGTTTTTGTTTTCGTTTTTGTTTTCGTTTTTCTTTTCGTTTTTCTTTTCGTGTTTGTTTTCGTTTTTGTTTTCGTTTTTGTTTTCGTTTTTGTTTTCGTTTTTGTTTTCGTTTTTGTTTTTGTTTTCGTTTTTGTTTTCGTTTTTGTTTTCGTTTTTGTTTTCGTTTTTGTTTTCGTTTTTGTTTTCGTTTTTGTTTTTGTTTTCGTTTTTGTTTTCGTTTTTGTTTTTGTTTTCCTTTTCGTTTTTGTTTGTGTTTTTGTTTTCGTTTTTGTTTTCGTTTTTGTTTTCGTTTTTGTTTTCGTTTTTGTTTTCGTTTTTGTTTTCGTTTTTGTTTTCGTGTTTGTTTTCGTTTTTGTTTTCGTTTTTGTTTTCGTTTTTGTTTTTGTTTTCGTTTTTGTTTTCGTTTTTGTTTTTGTTTTCCTTTTCGTTTTTGTTTGTGTTTTTGTTTTTGTCCTTGTTTCTGTCCTTGTCTTTGTCTTAATTGGTTTTTGTTTGTACGAGACTAAGTCCAGCGGCATAATGCTCTTCGATCGCACACGACCAAGTCCAGCGGCGTGTCGCTCCTAGGGCTGTTGCGAATACTTAAAAGTCCCTACGGTCAAAATCATTGGGTTGCGACTCACCTTTACGAGTTGCTCGCTCGCTGCGCTCGCTCGGAATGTTATAGCCTTACCTAAAACCAATCCACCTTGCGTTCGTTTTTCGAAAAGACCGCGATTTTCCGATAATTTACAGACGCGCAGGATCGGTTTTGAGGTTAGGCTAGTTTTATAAGAGCGAGCGAAGCGAGCGAGAAGCTACATCAATTCCCGCGCTATAGTTATATATCAAATGTTCTTTACTAACAATTCTCACCGATCGAAAGAAAGTTTCTGATTTGATAGAAGAATAACAGATATGTTTCGCTAGGTACGCGATTCGTGCTGATCGATGTATCTCGATGATGTTGTTGTTTTCGTTTTTGTTTTCGTTTTTGTTTTCGTTTTTGTTTTCGTTTTTGATTTCGTTTTTGTTTTCGTTTTTGTTTTCGTTTTTGTTTTCGTTTTTGTTTTCGTTTTTGTTTTCGTTTTTGTTTTCGTTTTTGTTTTCGTTTTTGTTTTCGTGTTTGTTTTCGTTTTTGTTTTCGTTTTCGTTTTCGTTTTTGTTTTCTTTTTTGTTTTCGTTTTTGTTTTCGTTTTTGTTTTCGTTTTTGTTTTCGTTTTTGTTTTCGTTTTTGTTTTCGTTTTTGTTTTCGTTTTTGTTTTCGTTTTTGTTTTCGTTTTTGATTTCGTTTTTGTTTTCGTTTTTGTTTTCGTTTTTGTTTTCGTTTTTGTTTTCGTTTTTGTTTTCGTTTTTGTTTTCGTTTTTGTTTTCGTGTTTGTTTTCGTTTTTGTTTTCGTTTTCGTTTTTGTTTATGTTTGTGTTTTTGTTTTTGATTTTGTTTTTGTTTTTGTCATTGTTTCTGTCCTTGTCTTTGTCTTAATTGGTTTTTGTTTGTACGAGACTAAGTCCAGCGGCATAATGCTCTTCGATCGCACACGACCAAGTCCAGCGGCGTGTCGCTCCTAGGGCTGTTGCGAATACTTAAAAGTCCCTACGGTCAAAATCATTGGGTTGCGACTCACCTTTACGAGTTGCTCGCTCGCTGCGCTCGCTCGGAATGTTATAGCCTTACCTAAAACCAATCCACCTTGCGTTCGTTTTTCGAAAAGACCGCGATTTTCCGATAATTTACAGACGCGCGGGATCGGTTTTGAGGTTAGGCTAGTTTTATAAGAGCGAGCGAAGCGAGCGAGAAGCTACATCAATTCCCGCGCTATAGTTATATATCAAATGTTCTTTACTAACAATTCTCACCGATCGAAAGAAAGTTTCTGATTTGATAGAAGAATAACAGATATGTTTCGCTAGGTACGCGATTCGTGCTGATCGATGTATCTCGATGATGTTTTTGTTTTCGTTTTTGTTTTCGTTTTTGTTTTCGTTTTTGTTTTCGTTTTTGTTTTCGTTTTTGTTTTCGTTTTTGTTTTCGTTTTTGTTTTCGTTTTTGTTTTCGTTTTTGTTTTCGTTTTTGTTTTCGTTTTTGTTTTCGTTTTTGTTTTCGTGTTTGTTTTCGTTTTTGTTTTCGTTTTTGTTTTCGTTTTTGTTTTCTTTTTTGTTTTCGTTTTTGTTTTCGTTTTTGTTTTCGTTTTTGTTTTCGTTTTTGTTTTCGTTTTTGTTTTCGTTTTTGTTTTCGTTTTTGTTTTCGTTTTTGATTTCGTTTTTGTTTTCGTTTTTGTTTTCGTTTTTGTTTTCGTTTTTGTTTTCGTTTTTGTTTTCGTTTTTGTTTTCGTTTTTGTTTTCGTGTTTGTTTTCGTTTTTGTTTTCGTTTTTGTTTTCGTTTTTGTTTTTGTTTTCGTTTTTGTTTTTGTTTTTGTCCTTGTTT
>NW_026869738.1:160000-170000 GCF_905332965.1 Bombus pascuorum | reverse complement strand
CTGATTTGATAGAAGAATAACAGATATGTTTCGCTAGGTACGCGATTCGTGCTGATCGATGTATCTCGATGATGTTTTTGTTTTCGTTTTTGTTTTCGTTTTTGTTTTCGTTTTTGTTTTCGTTTTTGTTTTCGTTTTTGTTTTCGTTTTTGTTTTCGTTTTTGTTTTCGTTTTTGTTTTCGTTTTTGTTTTCGTGTTTGTTTTCGTTTTTGTTTTCGTTTTCGTTTTCGTTTTTGTTTTCGTTTTTGTTTTCGTTTTTGTTTTCGTTTTTGTTTTCGTTTTTGTTTTTGTTTTCGTTTTTGTTTTCGTTTTTGTTTTCGTTTTTGTTTTCGTTTTTGTTTTCGTTTTTGTTTTCGTTTTTGTTTTTGTTTTTGTTTTTGTTTTCGTTTTTGTTTTTGTTTTCCTTTTCGTTTTTGTTTGTGTTTTTGTTTTCGTTTTTGTTTTCGTTTTTGTTTTCGTTTTTGTTTTCGTTTTTGTTTTCGTTTTTGTTTTCGTTTTTGTTTTCGTGTTTGTTTTCGTTTTTGTTTTCGTTTTTGTTTTCGTTTTTGTTTTTGTTTTCGTTTTTGTTTTCGTTTTTGTTTTTGTTTTCCTTTTCGTTTTTGTTTGTGTTTTTGTTTTTGTCCTTGTTTCTGTCCTTGTCTTTGTCTTAATTGGTTTTTGTTTGTACGAGACTAAGTCCAGCGGCATAATGCTCTTCGATCGCACACGACCAAGTCCAGCGGCGTGTCGCTCCTAGGGCTGTTGCGAATACTTAAAAGTCCCTACGGTCAAAATCATTGGGTTGCGACTCACCTTTACGAGTTGCTCGCTCGCTGCGCTCGCTCGGAATGTTATAGCCTTACCTAAAACCAATCCACCTTGCGTTCGTTTTTCGAAAAGACCGCGATTTTCCGATAATTTACAGACGCGCGGGATCGGTTTTGAGGTTAGGCTAGTTTTATAAGAGCGAGCGAAGCGAGCGAGAAGCTACATCAATTCCCGCGCTATAGTTATATATCAAATGTTCTTTACTAACAATTCTCACCGATCGAAAGAAAGTTTCTGATTTGATAGAAGAATAACAGATATGTTTCGCTAGGTACGCGATTCGTGCTGATCGATGTATCTCGATGATGTTTTTGTTTTCGTTTTTGTTTTCGTTTTTGTTTTCGTTTTTGTTTTCGTTTTTCTTTTCGTGTTTGTTTTCGTTTTTGTTTTCGTTTTTGTTTTCTTTTTTGTTTTCGTTTTTGTTTTCGTTTTTGTTTTCTTTTTTGTTTTCGTTTTTGTTTTCGTTTTTGTTTTCGTTTTTGTTTTCGTTTTTGTTTTCGTTTTTGTTTTCGTTTTTGTTTTCGTTTTTGTTTTCGTTTTTGTTTTCGTTTTTGTTTTCGTTTTTGTTTTTGTTTTCGTTTTTGTTTTCGTTTTTGTTTTCGTTTTTGTTTTCGTTTTTGTTTTCGTTTTTGTTTTCGTTTTTGTTTTTGTTTTCGTTTTTGTTTTCGTTTTTGTTTTTGTTTTCCTTTTCGTTTTTGTTTTCGTTTTTGTTTTCGTTTTTGTTTTCGTTTTTGTTTTCGTGTTTGTTTTCGTTTTTGTTTTTGTTTTCGTTTTTGTTTTTGTTTTTGTCCTTGTTTCTGTCCTTGTCTTTGTCTTAATTGGTTTTTGTTTGTACGAGACTAAGTCCAGCGGCATAATGCTCTTCGATCGCACACGACCAAGTCCAGCGGCGTGTCGCTCCTAGGGCTGTTGCGAATACTTAAAAGTCCCTACGGTCAAAATCATTGGGTTGCGACTCACCTTTACGAGTTGCTCGCTCGCTGCGCTCGCTCGGAATGTTATAGCCTTACCTAAAACCAATCCACCTTGCGTTCGTTTTTCGAAAAGACCGCGATTTTCCGATAATTTACAGACGCGCGGGATCGGTTTTGAGGTTAGGCTAGTTTTATAAGAGCGAGCGAAGCGAGCGAGAAGCTACATCAATTCCCGCGCTATAGTTATATATCAAATGTTCTTTACTAACAATTCTCACCGATCGAAAGAAAGTTTCTGATTTGATAGAAGAATAACAGATACGTTTCGCTAGGTACGCGATTCGTGCTGATCGATGTATCTCGATGATGTTTTTGTTTTCGTTTTTGTTTTCTTTTTTGTTTTCGTTTTTGTTTTCGTTTTTGTTTTCGTTTTTGTTTTCGTTTTTGTTTTCGTTTTTGTTTTCGTTTTTGTTTTCGTTTTTGTTTTCGTTTTTGTTTTCGTTTTTGTTTTCGTGTTTGTTTTCGTTTTTGTTTTTGTTTTCGTTTTTGTTTTCGTTTTTGTTTTCGTTTTTGTTTTCGTTTTTGTTTTCGTTTTTGTTTTCGTTTTTGTTTTTGTTTTCGTTTTTGTTTTCGTTTTTGTTTTCGTTTTTGTTTTCGTTTTTGTTTTCGTTTTTGTTTTCGTTTTTGTTTTTGTTTTCGTTTTTGTTTTCGTTTTCGTTTTCGTTTTTGTTTTCGTTTTTGTTTTCGTTTTTGTTTTCGTTTTTGTTTTCGTTTTTGTTTTCGTTTTCGTTTTTGTTTTCGTTTTTGTTTTTGCTTTCCTTTTCGTTTTTGTTTGTGTTTTTGTTTTCGTTTTTGTTTTCGTTTTTGTTTTCGTTTTTGTTTTCGTTTTTGTTTTCGTTTTTGTTTTCGTGTTTGTTTTCGTTTTTGTTTTCGTTTTTGTTTTCGTTTTTGTTTTTGTTTTCGTTTTTGTTTTCGTTTTTGTTTTTGTTTTCCTTTTCGTTTTTGTTTGTGTTTTTGTTTTTGTCCTTGTTTCTGTCCTTGTCTTTGTCTTAATTGGTTTTTGTTTGTACGAGACTAAGTCCAGCGGCATAATGCTCTTCGATCGCACACGACCAAGTCCAGCGGCGTGTCGCTCCTAGGGCTGTTGCGAATACTTAAAAGTCCCTACGGTCAAAATCATTGGGTTGCGACTCACCTTTACGAGTTGCTCGCTCGCTGCGCTCGCTCGGAATGTTATAGCCTTACCTAAAACCAATCCACCTTGCGTTCGTTTTTCGAAAAGACCGCGATTTTCCGATAATTTACAGACGCGCGGGATCGGTTTTGAGGTTAGGCTAGTTTTATAAGAGCGAGCGAAGCGAGCGAGAAGCTACATCAATTCCCGCGCTATAGTTATATATCAAATGTTCTTTACTAACAATTCTCACCGATCGAAAGAAAGTTTCTGATTTGATAGAAGAATAACAGATATGTTTCGCTAGGTACGCGATTCGTGCTGATCGATGTATCTCGATGATGTTTTTGTTTTCGTTTTTGTTTTCTTTTTTGTTTTCGTTTTTGTTTTCGTTTTTGTTTTCGTTTTTGTTTTCGTTTTTGTTTTCGTTTTTGTTTTCGTTTTTGTTTTCGTTTTTGTTTTCGTTTTTGTTTTTGTTTTCGTTTTTGTTTTCGTTTTTGTTTTCGTTTTTGTTTTCGTTTTTGTTTTCGTTTTTGTTTTCGTTTTTGTTTTCGTTTTTGTTTTTGTTTTCGTTTTTGTTTTCGTTTTTGTTTTTGTTTTCCTTTTCGTTTTTGTTTGTGTTTTTGTTTTCGTTTTTGTTTTCGTTTTTGTTTTCGTTTTTGTTTTCGTTTTTGTTTTCGTTTTTGTTTTCGTTTTTGTTTTCGTGTTTGTTTTCGTTTTTGTTTTCGTTTTTGTTTTCGTTTTTGTTTTTGTTTTCGTTTTTGTTTTCGTTTTTGTTTTTGTTTTCCTTTTCGTTTTTGTTTGTGTTTTTGTTTTTGTCCTTGTTTCTGTCCTTGTCTTTGTCTTAATTGGTTTTTGTTTGTACGAGACTAAGTCCAGCGGCATAATGCTCTTCGATCGCACACGACCAAGTCCAGCGGCGTGTCGCTCCTAGGGCTGTTGCGAATACTTAAAAGTCCCTACGGTCAAAATCATTGGGTTGCGACTCACCTTTACGAGTTGCTCGCTCGCTGCGCTCGCTCGGAATGTTATAGCCTTACCTAAAACCAATCCACCTTGCGTTCGTTTTTCGAAAAGACCGCGATTTTCCGATAATTTACAGACGCGCGGGATCGGTTTTGAGGTTAGGCTAGTTTTATAAGAGCGAGCGAAGCGAGCGAGAAGCTACATCAATTCCCGCGCTATAGTTATATATCAAATGTTCTTTACTAACAATTCTCACCGATCGAAAGAAAGTTTCTGATTTGATAGAAGAATAACAGATATGTTTCGCTAGGTACGCGATTCGTGCTGATCGATGTATCTCGATGATGTTGTTGTTTTTGTTTTTGTTTTCGTTTTTGTTTTCGTTTTTGTTTTCGTTTTTGATTTCGTTTTTGTTTTCGTTTTTGTTTTCGTTTTTGTTTTCGTTTTTGTTTTCGTTTTTGTTTTCGTTTTTGTTTTCGTTTTTGTTTTCGTTTTTGTTTTCGTGTTTGTTTTCGTTTTTGTTTTCGTTTTCGTTTTCGTTTTTGTTTTCTTTTTTGTTTTCGTTTTTGTTTTCGTTTTTGTTTTCGTTTTTGTTTTCGTTTTTGTTTTCGTTTTTGTTTTCGTTTTTGTTTTCGTTTTTGTTTTCGTTTTTGTTTTCGTTTTTGATTTCGTTTTTGTTTTCGTTTTTGTTTTCGTTTTTGTTTTCGTTTTTGTTTTCGTTTTTGTTTTCGTTTTTGTTTTCGTTTTTGTTTTCGTGTTTGTTTTCGTTTTTGTTTTCGTTTTCGTTTTTGTTTTTGTTTTTGTTTTTGTTTTTGTTTTTGATTTTGTTATTGTTTTTGTCCTTGTTTCTGTCCTTGTCTTTGTCTTAATTGGTTTTTGTTTGTACGAGACTAAGTCCAGCGGCATAATGCTCTTCGATCGCACACGACCAAGTCCAGCGGCGTGTCGCTCCTAGGGCTGTTGCGAATACTTAAAAGTCCCTACGGTCAAAATCATTGGGTTGCGACTCACCTTTACGAGTTGCTCGCTCGCTGCGCTCGCTCGGAATGTTATAGCCTTACCTAAAACCAATCCACCTTGCGTTCGTTTTTCGAAAAGACCGCGATTTTCCGATAATTTACAGACGCGCGGGATCGGTTTTGAGGTTAGGCTAGTTTTATAAGAGCGAGCGAAGCGAGCGAGAAGCTACATCAATTCCCGCGCTATAGTTATATATCAAATGTTCTTTACTAACAATTCTCACCGATCGAAAGAAAGTTTCTGATTTGATAGAAGAATAACAGATATGTTTCGCTAGGTACGCGATTCGTGCTGATCGATGTATCTCGATGATGTTTTTGTTTTCGTTTTTGTTTTCGTTTTTGTTTTCGTGTTTGTTTTCGTTTTTGTTTTCGTTTTCGTTTTCGTTTTTGTTTTCTTTTTTGTTTTCGTTTTTGTTTTCGTTTTTGTTTTCGTTTTTGTTTTCGTTTTTGTTTTCGTGTTTGTTTTCGTTTTTGTTTTCGTTTTCGTTTTCGTTTTTGTTTTCTTTTTTGTTTTCGTTTTTGTTTTCGTTTTTGTTTTCGTTTTTGTTTTCGTTTTTGTTTTCGTTTTTGTTTTCGTTTTTGTTTTCGTTTTTGTTTTCGTTTTTGTTTTCGTTTTTGATTTCGTTTTTGTTTTCGTTTTTGTTTTCGTTTTTGTTTTCGTTTTTGTTTTCGTTTTTGTTTTCGTTTTTGTTTTCGTTTTTGTTTTCGTGTTTGTTTTCGTTTTTGTTTTCGTTTTTGTTTTCGTTTTTGTTTTTGTTTTCGTTTTTGTTTTTGTTTTTGTCCTTGTTTCTGTCCTTGTCTTTGTCTTAATTGGTTTTTGTTTGTACGAGACTAAGTCCAGCGGCATAATGCTCTTCGATCGCACACGACCAAGTCCAGCGGCGTGTCGCTCCTAGGGCTGTTGCGAATACTTAAAAGTCCCTACGGTCAAAATCATTGGGTTGCGACTCACCTTTACGAGTTGCTCGCTCGCTGCGCTCGCTCGGAATGTTATAGCCTTACCTAAAACCAATCCACCTTGCGTTCGTTTTTCGAAAAGACCGCGATTTTCCGATAATTTACAGACGCGCGGGATCGGTTTTGAGGTTAGGCTAGTTTTATAAGAGCGAGCGAAGCGAGCGAGAAGCTACATCAATTCCCGCGCTATAGTTATATATCAAATGTTCTTTACTAACAATTCTCACCGATCGAAAGAAAGTTTCTGATTTGATAGAAGAATAACAGATATGTTTCGCTAGGTACGCGATTCGTGCTGATCGATGTATCTCGATGATGTTTTTGTTTTCGTTTTTGTTTTCGTTTTTGTTTTCGTTTTTGTTTTCGTTTTTCTTTTCGTGTTTGTTTTCGTTTTTGTTTTCGTTTTTGTTTTCTTTTTTGTTTTCGTTTTTGTTTTCGTTTTTGTTTTCTTTTTTGTTTTCGTTTTTGTTTTCGTTTTTGTTTTCGTTTTTGTTTTCGTTTTTGTTTTCGTTTTTGTTTTCGTTTTTGTTTTCGTTTTTGTTTTCGTTTTTGTTTTTGTTTTCGTTTTTGTTTTCGTTTTTGTTTTCGTTTTTGTTTTCGTTTTTGTTTTCGTTTTTGTTTTCGTTTTTGTTTTTGTTTTCGTTTTTGTTTTCGTTTTTGTTTTTGTTTTCCTTTTCGTTTTTGTTTTCGTTTTTGTTTTCGTTTTTGTTTTCGTTTTTGTTTTCGTGTTTGTTTTCGTTTTTGTTTTCGTTTTCGTTTTCGTTTTTGTTTTCTTTTTTGTTTTCGTTTTTGTTTTCGTTTTTGTTTTCGTTTTTGTTTTCGTTTTTGTTTTCGTTTTTGTTTTCGTTTTTGTTTTCGTTTTTGTTTTCGTTTTTGTTTTCGTTTTTGTTTTCGTTTTTGTTTTCGTTTTTGTTTTCGTTTTTGTTTTCGTTTTTGTTTTCGTTTTTGTTTTCGTGTTTGTTTTCGTTTTTGTTTTCGTTTTCGTTTTTGTTTTTGTTTTTGTTTTTGTTTTTGATTTTGTTTTTGTTTTTGTCCTTGTTTCTGTCCTTGTCTTTGTCTTAATTGGTTTTTGTTTGTACGAGACTAAGTCCAGCGGCATAATGCTCTTCGATCCCACACGACCAAGTCCAGCGGCGTGTCGCTCCTAGGGCTGTTGCGAATACTTAAAAGTCCCTACGGTCAAAATCATTGGGTTGCGACTCACCTTTACGAGTTGCTCGCTCGCTGCGCTCGCTCGGAATGTTATAGCCTTACCTAAAACCAATCCACCTTGCGTTCGTTTTTCGAAAAGACCGCGATTTTCCGATAATTTACAGACGCGCGGGATCGGTTTTGAGGTTAGGCTAGTTTTATAAGAGCGAGCGAAGCGAGCGAGAAGCTACATCAATTCCCGCGCTATAGTTATATATCAAATGTTCTTTACTAACAATTCTCACCGATCGAAAGAAAGTTTCTGATTTGATAGAAGAATAACAGATATGTTTCGCTAGGTACGCGATTCGTGCTGATCGATGTATCTCGATGATGTTTTTGTTTTCGTTTTTGTTTTCGTTTTTGTTTTCGTTTTTGTTTTCGTTTTTGTTTTCGTTTTTGTTTTCGTTTTTGTTTTCGTTTTTGTTTTCGTTTTTGTTTTCGTTTTTGTTTTCGTTTTTGTTTTCGTTTTTGTTTTCGTGTTTGTTTTCGTTTTTGTTTTCGTTTTCGTTTTTGTTTTTGTTTTTGTTTTTGTTTTTGATTTTGTTTTTGTTTTTGTCCTTGTTTCTGTCCTTGTCTTTGTCTTAATTGGTTTTTGTTTGTACGAGACTAAGTCCAGCGGCATAATGCTCTTCGATCCCACACGACCAAGTCCAGCGGCGTGTCGCTCCTAGGGCTGTTGCGAATACTTAAAAGTCCCTACGGTCAAAATCATTGGGTTGCGACTCACCTTTACGAGTTGCTCGCTCGCTGCGCTCGCTCGGAATGTTATAGCCTTACCTAAAACCAATCCACCTTGCGTTCGTTTTTCGAAAAGACCGCGATTTTCCGATAATTTACAGACGCGCGGGATCGGTTTTGAGGTTAGGCTAGTTTTATAAGAGCGAGCGAAGCGAGCGAGAAGCTACATCAATTCCCGCGCTATAGTTATATATCAAATGTTCTTTACTAACAATTCTCACCGATCGAAAGAAAGTTTCTGATTTGATAGAAGAATAACAGATATGTTTCGCTAGGTACGCGATTCGTGCTGATCGATGTATCTCGATGATGTTTTTGTTTTCGTTTTTGTTTTCGTTTTTGTTTTCGTTTTTGTTTTCGTTTTTGTTTTCGTTTTTGTTTTCGTTTTTGTTTTCGTTTTTGTTTTCGTTTTTGTTTTCGTTTTTGTTTTCGTTTTTGTTTTCGTTTTTGTTTTCGTTTTTGTTTTCGTTTTTGTTTTCGTGTTTGTTTTCGTTTTTGTTTTCGTTTTTGTTTTCTTTTTTGTTTTCGTTTTTGTTTTCGTTTTTGTTTTCGTTTTTGTTTTCGTTTTTGTTTTCGTTTTTGTTTTCGTTTTTGTTTTCGTTTTTGTTTTCGTTTTTGTTTTCGTTTTTGATTTCGTTTTTGTTTTCGTTTTTGTTTTCGTTTTTGTTTTCGTTTTTGTTTTCGTTTTTGTTTTCGTTTTTGTTTTCGTTTTTGTTTTCGTTTTTGTTTTCGTGTTTGTTTTCGTTTTTGTTTTCGTTTTTGTTTTCGTTTTTGTTTTTGTTTTCGTTTTTGTTTTTGTTTTTGTCCTTGTTTCTGTCCTTGTCTTTGTCTTAATTGGTTTTTGTTTGTACGAGACTAAGTCCAGCGGCATAATGCTCTTCGATCGCACACGACCAAGTCCAGCGGCGTGTCGCTCCTAGGGCTGTTGCGAATACTTAAAAGTCCCTACGGTCAAAATCATTGGGTTGCGACTCACCTTTACGAGTTGCTCGCTCGCTGCGCTCGCTCGGAATGTTATAGCCTTACCTAAAACCAATCCACCTTGCGTTCGTTTTTCGAAAAGACCGCGATTTTCCGATAATTTACAGACGCGCGGGATCGGTTTTGAGGTTAGGCTAGTTTTATAAGAGCGAGCGAAGCGAGCGAGAAGCTACATCAATTCCCGCGCTATAGTTATATATCAAATGTTCTTTACTAACAATTCTCACCGATCGAAAGAAAGTTTCTGATTTGATAGAAGAATAACAGATATGTTTCGCTAGGTACGCGATTCGTGCTGATCGATGTATCTCGATGATGTTTTTGTTTTCGTTTTTGTTTTCGTTTTTGTTTTCGTTTTTGTTTTCGTTTTTCTTTTCGTGTTTGTTTTCGTTTTTGTTTTCGTTTTTGTTTTCTTTTTTGTTTTCGTTTTTGTTTTCGTTTTTGTTTTCTTTTTTGTTTTCGTTTTTGTTTTCGTTTTTGTTTTCGTTTTTGTTTTCGTTTTTGTTTTCGTTTTTGTTTTCGTTTTTGTTTTCGTTTTTGTTTTCGTTTTTGTTTTTGTTTTCGTTTTTGTTTTCGTTTTTGTTTTCGTTTTTGTTTTCGTTTTTGTTTTCGTTTTTGTTTTCGTTTTTGTTTTTGTTTTCGTTTTTGTTTTCGTTTTTGTTTTTGTTTTCCTTTTCGTTTTTGTTTGTGTTTTTGTTTTCGTTTTTGTTTTCGTTTTTGTTTTCGTTTTTGTTTTCGTTTTTGTTTTCGTTTTTGTTTTCGTTTTTGTTTTCGTGTTTGTTTTCGTTTTTGTTTTCGTTTTTGTTTTCGTTTTTGTTTTTGTTTTCGTTTTTGTTTTCGTTTTTGTTTTTGTTTTCCTTTTCGTTTTTGTTTGTGTTTTTGTTTTTGTCCTTGTTTCTGTCCTTGTCTTTGTCTTAATTGGTTTTTGTTTGTACGAGACTAAGTCCAGCGGCATAATGCTCTTCGATCGCACACGACCAAGTCCAGCGGCGTGTCGCTCCTAGGGCTGTTGCGAATACTTAAAAGTCCCTACGGTCAAAATCATTGGGTTGCGACTCACCTTTACGAGTTGCTCGCTCGCTGCGCTCGCTCGGAATGTTATAGCCTTACCTAAAACCAATCCACCTTGCGTTCGTTTTTCGAAAAGACCGCGATTTTCCGATAATTTACAGACGCGCGGGATCGGTTTTGAGGTTAGGCTAGTTTTATAAGAGCGAGCGAAGCGAGCGAGAAGCTACATCAATTCC
>NW_026869738.1:150000-155000 GCF_905332965.1 Bombus pascuorum | reverse complement strand
TTTCGTTTTTGTTTTCGTTTTTGTTTTTGTTTTCCTTTTCGTTTTTGTTTTCGTTTTTGTTTTCGTTTTTGTTTTCGTTTTTGTTTTCGTTTTTGTTTTCGTGTTTGTTTTCGTTTTTGTTTTCGTTTTCGTTTTCGTTTTTGTTTTCTTTTTTGTTTTCGTTTTTGTTTTCGTTTTTGTTTTCGTTTTTGTTTTCGTTTTTGTTTTCGTTTTTGTTTTCGTTTTTGTTTTCGTTTTTGTTTTCGTTTTTGTTTTCGTTTTTGTTTTCGTTTTTGTTTTCGTTTTTGATTTCGTTTTTGTTTTCGTTTTTGTTTTCGTTTTTGTTTTCGTTTTTGTTTTCGTTTTTGTTTTCGTTTTTGTTTTCGTTTTTGTTTTCGTTTTTGTTTTCGTGTTTGTCTTCGTTTTTGTTTTCGTTTTTGTTTTCGTTTTTGTTTTTGTTTTCGTTTTTGTTTTTGTTTTTGTCCTTGTTTCTGTCCTTGTCTTTGTCTTAATTGGTTTTTGTTTGTACGAGACTAAGTCCAGCGGCATAATGCTCTACGATCCCACACGACCAAGTCCAGCGGCGTGTCGCTCCTAGGGCTGTTGCGAATACTTAAAAGTCCCTACGGTCAAAATCATTGGGTTGCGACTCACCTTTACGAGTTGCTCGCTCGCTGCGCTCGCTCGGAATGTTATAGCCTTACCTAAAACCAATCCACCTTGCGTTCGTTTTTCGAAAAGACCGCGATTTTCCGATAATTTACAGACGCGCGGGATCGGTTTTGAGGTTAGGCTAGTTTTATAAGAGCGAGCGAAGCGAGCGAGAAGCTACATCAATTCCCGCGCTATAGTTATATATCAAATGTTCTTTACTAACAATTCTCACCGATCGAAAGAAAGTTTCTGATTTGATAGAAGAATAACAGATATGTTTCGCTAGGTACGCGATTCGTGCTGATCGATGTATCTCGATGATGTTGTTGTTTTCGTTTTTGTTTTCGTTTTTGTTTTCGTTTTTGTTTTCGTTTTTGATTTCGTTTTTGTTTTCGTTTTTGTTTTCGTTTTTGTTTTCGTTTTTGTTTTCGTTTTTGTTTTCGTTTTTGTTTTCGTTTTTGTTTTCGTGTTTGTTTTCGTTTTTGTTTTCGTTTTCGTTTTTGTTTTTGTTTTTGTTTTTGTTTTTGATTTTGTTTTTGTTTTTGTCCTTGTTTCTGTCCTTGTCTTTGTCTTAATTGGTTTTTGTTTGTACGAGACTAAGTCCAGCGGCATAATGCTCTACGATCCCACACGACCAAGTCCAGCGGCGTGTCGCTCCTAGGGCTGTTGCGAATACTTAAAAGTCCCTACGGTCAAAATCATTGGGTTGCGACTCACCTTTACGAGTTGCTCGCTCGCTGCGCTCGCTCGGAATGTTATAGCCTTACCTAAAACCAATCCACCTTGCGTTCGTTTTTCGAAAAGACCGCGATTTTCCGATAATTTACAGACGCGCGGGATCGGTTTTGAGGTTAGGCTAGTTTTATAAGAGCGAGCGAAGCGAGCGAGAAGCTACATCAATTCCCGCGCTATAGTTATATATCAAATGTTCTTTACTAACAATTCTCACCGATCGAAAGAAAGTTTCTGATTTGATAGAAGAATAACAGATATGTTTCGCTAGGTACGCGATTCGTGCTGATCGATGTATCTCGATGATGTTTTTGTTTTCGTTTTTGTTTTCGTTTTTGTTTTCGTTTTTGTTTTCGTTTTTGTTTTCGTTTTTGTTTTCGTTTTTGTTTTCGTTTTTGTTTTCGTTTTTGTTTTCGTTTTTGTTTTCGTGTTTGTTTTCGTTTTTGTTTTCGTTTTTGTTTTCTTTTTTGTTTTCGTTTTTGTTTTCGTTTTTGTTTTCGTTTTTGTTTTCGTTTTTGTTTTCGTTTTTGTTTTCGTTTTTGTTTTCGTTTTTGTTTTCGTTTTTGTTTTCGTTTTTGATTTCGTTTTTGTTTTCGTTTTTGTTTTCGTTTTTGTTTTCGTTTTTGTTTTCGTTTTTGTTTTCGTTTTTGTTTTCGTTTTTGTTTTCGTGTTTGTTTTCGTTTTTGTTTTCGTTTTTGTTTTCGTTTTTGTTTTTGTTTTCGTTTTTGTTTTTGTTTTTGTCCTTGTTTCTGTCCTTGTCTTTGTCTTAATTGGTTTTTGTTTGTACGAGACTAAGTCCAGCGGCATAATGCTCTTCGATCGCACACGACCAAGTCCAGCGGCGTGTCGCTCCTAGGGCTGTTGCGAATACTTAAAAGTCCCTACGGTCAAAATCATTGGGTTGCGACTCACCTTTACGAGTTGCTCGCTCGCTGCGCTCGCTCGGAATGTTATAGCCTTACCTAAAACCAATCCACCTTGCGTTCGTTTTTCGAAAAGACCGCGATTTTCCGATAATTTACAGACGCGCGGGATCGGTTTTGAGGTTAGGCTAGTTTTATAAGAGCGAGCGAAGCGAGCGAGAAGCTACATCAATTCCCGCGCTATAGTTATATATCAAATGTTCTTTACTAACAATTCTCACCGATCGAAAGAAAGTTTCTGATTTGATAGAAGAATAACAGATATGTTTCGCTAGGTACGCGATTCGTGCTGATCGATGTATCTCGATGATGTTTTTGTTTTCGTTTTTGTTTTCGTTTTTGTTTTCGTTTTTGTTTTCGTTTTTCTTTTCGTGTTTGTTTTCGTTTTTGTTTTCGTTTTTGTTTTCTTTTTTGTTTTCGTTTTTGTTTTCGTTTTTGTTTTCTTTTTTGTTTTCGTTTTTGTTTTCGTTTTTGTTTTCGTTTTTGTTTTCGTTTTTGTTTTCGTTTTTGTTTTCGTTTTTGTTTTCGTTTTTGTTTTCGTTTTTGTTTTCGTTTTTGTTTTTGTTTTCGTTTTTGTTTTCGTTTTTGTTTTCGTTTTTGTTTTCGTTTTTGTTTTCGTTTTTGTTTTCGTTTTTGTTTTTGTTTTCGTTTTGTTTTCGTTTTTGTTTTTGTTTTCCTTTTCGTTTTTGTTTGTGTTTTTGTTTTCGTTTTTGTTTTCGTTTTTGTTTTCGTTTTTGTTTTCGTTTTTGTTTTCGTTTTTGTTTTCGTTTTTGTTTTCGTGTTTGTTTTCGTTTTTGTTTTCGTTTTTGTTTTCGTTTTTGTTTTTGTTTTCGTTTTTGTTTTCGTTTTTGTTTTTGTTTTCCTTTTCGTTTTTGTTTGTGTTTTTGTTTTTGTCCTTGTTTCTGTCCTTGTCTTTGTCTTAATTGGTTTTTGTTTGTACGAGACTAAGTCCAGCGGCATAATGCTCTTCGATCGCACACGACCAAGTCCAGCGGCGTGTCGCTCCTAGGGCTGTTGCGAATACTTAAAAGTCCCTACGGTCAAAATCATTGGGTTGCGACTCACCTTTACGAGTTGCTCGCTCGCTGCGCTCGCTCGGAATGTTATAGCCTTACCTAAAACCAATCCACCTTGCGTTCGTTTTTCGAAAAGACCGCGATTTTCCGATAATTTACAGACGCGCGGGATCGGTTTTGAGGTTAGGCTAGTTTTATAAGAGCGAGCGAAGCGAGCGAGAAGCTACATCAATTCCCGCGCTATAGTTATATATCATGTTCTTTACTAACAATTCTCACCGATCGAAAGAAAGTTTCTGATTTGATAGAAGAATAACAGATATGTTTCGCTAGGTACGCGATTCGTGCTGATCGATGTATCTCGATGATGTTTTTGTTTTCGTTTTTGTTTTCGTTTTTGTTTTCGTTTTTGTTTTCGTTTTTGTTTTCGTTTTTGTTTTCGTTTTTGTTTTCGTTTTTGTTTTCGTTTTTGTTTTCGTTTTTGTTTTCGTTTTTGTTTTCGTTTTTGTTTTCGTTTTTGTTTTCGTGTTTGTTTTCGTTTTTGTTTTCGTTTTCGTTTTCGTTTTCGTTTTCGTTTTTGTTTTCGTTTTTGTTTTCGTTTTTGTTTTCGTTTTTGTTTTTGTTTTCGTTTTTGTTTTCGTTTTTGTTTTTGTTTTCCTTTTCGTTTTTGTTTGTGTTTTTGTTTTCGTTTTTGTTTTCGTTTTTGTTTTCGTTTTTGTTTTCGTTTTTGTTTTCGTTTTTGTTTTCGTTTTTGATTTCGTTTTTGTTTTCGTTTTTGTTTTCGTTTTTGTATTCGTTTTTGTTTTCGTTTTTGTTTTCGTTTTTGTTTTCGTTTTTGTTTTCGTGTTTGTTTTCGTTTTTGTTTTCGTTTTTGTTTTCGTTTTTGTTTTCGTTTTTGTTTTCGTTTTTGTTTTCGTTTTTGTTTTCGTTTTTGTTTTCGTTTTTGTTTTCGTTTTTGTTTTCGTTTTTGTTTTCGTTTTTGTTTTTGTTTTCGTTTTTGTTTTTTTTTTTGTCCTTGTTTCTGTCCTTGTCTTTGTCTTAATTGGTTTTTGTTTGTACGAGACTAAGTCCAGCGGCATAATGCTCTTCGATCGCACACGACCAAGTCCAGCGGCGTGTCGCTCCTAGGGCTGTTGCGAATACTTAAAAGTCCCTACGGTCAAAATCATTGGGTTGCGACTCACCTTTACGAGTTGCTCGCTCGCTGCGCTCGCTCGGAATGTTATAGCCTTACCTAAAACCAATCCACCTTGCGTTCGTTTTTCGAAAAGACCGCGATTTTCCGATAATTTACAGACGCGCGGGATCGGTTTTGAGGTTAGGCTAGTTTTATAAGAGCGAGCGAAGCGAGCGAGAAGCTACATCAATTCCCGCGCTATAGTTATATATCAAATGTTCTTTACTAACAATTCTCACCGATCGAAAGAAAGTTTCTGATTTGATAGAAGAATAACAGATATGTTTCGCTAGGTACGCGATTCGTGCTGATCGATGTATCTCGATGATGTTTTTGTTTTCGTTTTTGTTTTCGTTTTTGTTTTCGTTTTTGTTTTCGTTTTTGTTTTTGTTTTCGTTTTTGTTTTCGTTTTTGTTTTCGTTTTTGTTTTCGTTTTTGTTTTCGTTTTTGTTTTCGTTTTTGTTTTCGTTTTTGTTTTTGTTTTCGTTTTTGTTTTCGTTTTTGTTTTCGTTTTTGTTT